>NW_026940575.1:0-121530 GCF_032062105.1 Saccostrea cuccullata | reverse complement strand
TTGATATTTAAAATGAGAACACCTTGAGCCTTCTTTGACAATTTTGGTAGAAGGATCATTATTCATACATGTTAACCTATTGTGATGAAAAAGAGGGAGATTCAGACCTCAAAAGGGGTAGCATTGCGCGCGTGTTGTTTAACGCTTGGATTATCGATATCTTTCATGTAATATACATGTATATTATAAGCCTTAAATGAAATCAGGTACCTACACTAATTAATCTTAAATATCAATAAGAAGACAGAAACACCTTAAGTTTGACATTAATTGTACAAATTCAATTTTTTTCATGCTCATCATTTTGCTTGGATTGGCTGCTTTACTTAGCCTTTTGAAGAGTGATCTTTGCTGAAATAGCCTAGAAGCAATAATTCTGAATGTTCATTCAGTTTTTAAACAAAACAAATGATCGCATGGTTTAATCTAGATCTAAAACAAGTTTGTATCTTTCGTTATATAAATCAGATTTCCCGCGATGACCGAAAACGAAAGTAGAGATGTGCAACATGGCGTGGTCAATCGAGTGATTTCTATTGACTTTATTGATAAAGTTGTGAGCTTCTGTGCTTTTAAAGACGATGTCAAATGTTTTCATCTAATTCTTAAAAGCTGCATCTCCTTTTTCATGGCAGGGATGTTGATTAATTTATCGTAACCAATGTAATCAGTGGTAGTCTTATGTTGTTGTCGTTGTCAAATCCGTGCTTGAAATCTATGTACAAAAAAAGCTTTTGTATGATTCCGAGTCAAATCACGCGATATCCAGCGAGATTTTATGAGAGTGGCTTCAAAAATGGATACCAAAGCGAACCAAAAATACTTTAGACGCAGCTTTTGTAGAAAAGCGGTAGATTTCTTAATTAAATCGGTAGGCGGGAGATGGAGTGAAAAAGCGGTAGACTCCCGCCTAAATCGGGAGAGTTAACATGTATGCATTATTCACTGTAATTTTCCATATGGGACTACCAAGTGTCTCATTCATTTCATCAATATGTATGTTTATACTAATTTCTTTCTTTTTTTTACAATTTTACTGGGAATTTGAGTCTCTATAGGGTTCATGGTTATTATACATGTATGTTAACTTTATTCTCAAATTTATCAATCTAATAACTCAATATTGGAGGAGGGGCACTCTGACCCTCCAACATTACCCATCCAACCCCATCTACAGTGTAGGTCCAAGCATGACAATGCACAATGCTTTCAAATAATAACTTATTTGTTTTAGCACTTTCAATGTCTTATTTTTTTAGGAAATAAAAGACTAGTACACGTACCATCTAGTAGAAGCTCAGTTTTCCACAATAGTACTTTATTTATTAATCATGTTAATTTAATACTTTCGAAACTTAAAAAATATTTTTAATCTTTCTTGGTAATTTTCTTCCCTAGCTTTCAGAATATGTTCCTTTGAAAATAAAATACTAATTCATTGAAAAGAGACCAATTTTGTTTTTGTTTTAGCAGTCTTACAATTTTTTTTAATTTCAAATAATCTTTTTTTTTATTTGGCAATTGTGTCTGTCTAGGATAAAGAACAAAACAGAGAATTCAGTGAACATGCTAAACATGCACAAGAGGGCATTAACATTCCTTTATATAAAATGAATGAACAAAAACTAACTAAATAAATAAATAAAATGTCATATCTTAAAAATCTTCGGAATTCAAATTCATGCAAAACTGAAGACAAAACCAAATTACCTTGTTTCTGTTTTTCCGAGTCATTCACTGGAGCCTCAATATCTGTTTAATAACAGTGAATAAAAAAGATATTTGTTAGGACTAGAATTGAAATTTCTGATTGAAAGCTAAAAACTGCTTCATAATTCTCAAACTATGTTCACAGTAAAGCCTGTCTAATCTGATATGTTATGCATTGATGAAAGATTTTACGGTGGAAAATAAAGGTACAGGTTAAAATAAAATGAAATTGAATTTTGAATTCATAGTACACAGATTTGCACAGGTGTAAGGTTAAACAAACATTTTTTTTCTAAATTATGAAAATACAAGAGGCCCAAGGGCCTTGAATCGCTCTTCTGATAAATTGTACAGTCTATCACTTCTATTTGAAGCCCCTAACTCTAAGTATCCTAAAATGCATGAACTGACAATGTTTGATGATTCTTGGCCAGTTAGGACTGAAGATATTTCTGAAATCAGTATAGCTATAAAATACCATAATAGGTCACGGTGACCTCCTTTTTGCTTTGAAACTTTCTGAGGACTCAAGGTGCATTAACTGACTGATGGTTCTAAGCCAATAAGTACCTCATATATTCAAAAGTAGGTCACTGTGACCTTCTTATGGTTGACATTCTCTGAACACCCAAGTTGCATCAACTATCAGAGTTTGATGATTCTAAGCCAATAAGTACCTAACATATTTAAATATAGCCAAAAAATGTCAAAACTAGGTCACAGTGACCTACTTTTTGGTCGACATGTTCCGAAAACCTAAGTTGCATCAACTGACAAAGTTTGATGATTCTAAGCCAATACATACCTGAGATAATCCAAAGTAGGTCATTTCGACCTACTTTTTGGTCAACATTCTCCGAAAACCCAACATGCCTCAAACTGACAATGTTTGATGTTTCTAAGCCAAAAAGTACCTACAATACTTAAATATAGCCATAAAAATTCAAAACTAGGTCACAGTGACATAATTTTTGGTAGACATGTTCCGATAATCAAAGTTGCATCAACTGACAAAATTTGATGATTTTAAGCCAAAAAGTACCTAAGATATTGAAATATAGCCATAACATGTCAAAACTAGGTCACAGTGACCTACTTTTTGCTCGACATTCTCCGAAAACCCAAGTTGCATCAACTGACAAAGTTTGATGATTCTAAGCCAAAAAGTACCTAAGATACTGAAATATAGCGATAAAATGTCAAAACTAGGTCACAGTGACCTACTTTTTGGTTGACATTCTCCGAAAACCTAAGTTGTATCAACTGACAAAGTTTGATGATTCTAAGCCAAAAAGTACCTAAGATACATAAATAAAGCCATAAAATGTCAAAAGTAGGTCACCGTGACCTACTTTTTGGTTAACATTTTTCGAAGACCCAAGATGCATCAACTGACAAAGTTAGATGATTATGGGTCTGAAAGTATTCAAAATATGCCTTTTAAACAAATTGAAAAACAAATGCCTGCAAAATACAAAAAGTAGGTCACAGTGACCTACTTTTTCATAAATATGTTTTAAGGCCTCAAGATGCATCAACTTACAAGATTAGGTGATTCTAAACCTCTCAGTATCTGAAATAATGGGAATAAATGTTTTACAAAAGATGAGCCATAAAATTCAAAAAGTAGGTCACGGTGACCTACTTCTAAGTTGACCTTGTTCAAGGACCCAAGATGCATCAACTGACAAAGTTTGATGATCATAGGCCTTAAAGTAACCAAAATATGCCTCCAAATCAATTTGAAAACAAAAGCCCGTAAAATTTAAAAAGTAGGTCACCGTGACCTACTTTTGTGTTAACATGATGTGAAGTCCTAAGATGCATCAACTTACAAGATTTGATGATCCTAGTCTTTATAGTAAGCAAAATATTACCGTTTTTATGAAGTGTAAATTTTGGTTAACTTTGAAGTGACCTTGAGACCACGCCCTTTGCCCCAGGGTCATGCCTTGAACAATTTTTAATCTTCAACATATCCTGACCCTTGTATGTAAGTTTGGTGAAAATCTGCCGGGTGGTTCTGGACAAGAAGATTTTTTAGCAACCAGTACTTTTGGTTTTATTTTCCTGATTATTTCCCCTTATTTTAGGGTCACAACCCTAGTTTTAGTATAAAAGGTAGCCCTTGGGCCAAGGATACCCTTTGACAAATTTGACAATGATTGGCCAAGGGGTTCTTGAGTTATGGCCCATATTCTAAAAAGTTAACGCACACCGCACGACGCACACCGCACAAATGACCATAGCATAAGCTCTTTGAGCCTTTGGCTCAGAAGAGCTAAAAATGAAATCTTATAATTATAGCTGTCACCAGTTGTCAAACATTTTTCAAAGCAAGGAAATTTCAAAACAGCTGAAAATAACGTTATTTGAAGAACATTTCTTTCATAGTCTCAAGCCCAAAAGATCCTGTGTATATACGTAAGAATTCAAAGTGCATTGGTCTTGCGATAGTATGATAGTCTGTGCCATCAGTATGTATGATGGCTTGCTGTCTTTATGGACGCCAAACTCCAATGGTCAGACAAAAGTCCAATGGCAAGTTTCCAATAAGACACAAAACGCTAAAGTGTGATGGTCTGATACACCAAAGTCCGATGGTGCTGAGGAACAATCAACGTTTATGATGTCACAATAGTCCTGCATCTATCCTTGATGCAATTGTCCTACATTTAAAAGCCATAAATTCAATATTAGGCTTCACATTAAGTTTTACTGATTTTGCTTACTGCTTGTACCCACCAGAGATATACCTAATAGACTTAGGGTTAGTCAATGTACTTGCACACTATTCAGCTGATCTTGATTAGTCCAGAACTAACCCAAGATATTTCAACAGTTTTTCAACTGAAAATGGTTAGCCTCACACTTCTCCAAAAAATTAGGGTTAGTCTTTGAATTTAATATCTATTTGTATTTATTTAAAGCCTCGGCATGATGTTACATCAAATTTTTGTACAGTACTATGACCTCATAAGTGTTAATTGTTTTACGCATCGATCATCAGATTTTGGCATGTCAAAACATCAGGGTTTGGCACAGATAATTGGACTTTGGCATGACCATCAGACATTGGGGTTCTATCACATTTTGGAGTCCAAAGTCCCAACAAACAATAGGTATTTTAATACATTTCAAACTTTTTTTTAACTTCAAAAACTGCAACCTGCTGTTCATGAAAATTTGAATGAATTTGAATACAACTGGTAAATAAAGATTTACACAAACTTTTTTTTCTCTAAACTAGCCGTTGAAAATCCACAACACATACAACCAGAAGTCTCTGTCGAGAATGAAGCTCTACTGGTTTGTACTTATAGCAAAGGAAGAGAAAAGTACTTAAGCAGTTGGGAATTGAAACTTTACAACAGCAATAAATAGAATAATGATCCTTGATAAAGTCTCTTTATGTTCTTAGTGTAGTCTACTTGTGTGCCAAGTTATACTGAATTCAGACCAAAACTGTAGGAGGAGTAGCATTTTGAAACAATTTTATAGACAATTTTTATACCCCCGCAAACGAAGTTTAGGGGGGTATATTGGAATCACCATGTCCGTCTAGCTGTCTGTCTGTCTGTCTGTCTGTAGACAAGATTTTGTCAGGACCGTTTCTCAGAAACTATTGGATGGATTTGTCTGAAAAGAACTATATGCGGTATATTGCATATGTTTGCCCCCACAAAAGTCAAATTTTGAAAACTTCCTGAAATGTGCTGAATTCAATAAATTGTATGAGAAATATAAGTTAACAGAAAATATTATAGTTCCAGAGCAGTGTATTCACAATTTCTGTTTTTATGACGTCACAAACTAGTCCGATTTTATATCCTTTTTCAGAAAGAGGACAAAATGGACAAAATTTCAACAATTTAAGCTTTAAAATTTATAGAGCGCATGTGTGTTCAGGAACAATATTGACATATTTCATTGATATTATCATTCTACACATTATATCAAAATATTTATCCTGAACACACATGCGCTCGGTGACTTTTATTTAAAATATCGACGAAATATGTACATTTTTCTGCAAAATTCATAAAAAAACTGAAATTATGTCATATTTGTGACATCATTACGTATATATGACGTCATTACTTATGAAATTATTCAGTGCTTTGAAGTCAGCATATACTCCCCTGTTTAAGGATTTAATTAAATATTACTCCATCAAAGTTTGATTTTGGGGGGGCAAATGTTGGTTAATAACTGCATATAGTTCTTTGTACACTTATTATTCACCATATGAAGGTGTGCACCTGGTATTTTCATCATGATTGGATGATTTTTCTGCATTTTACAGGCATTTTCTCTTTTATTTAGTTGTTTTGTTTGGCTCATAACTAGAAAACTATTAGACTTACAATTATCAAACTTGGCCAATTTATGCATCTTGGGTAGAAGGTGTGTCATGACCTATTTCAAGGTCACTGTGACCTTTAATTAAAGTGAAATTTAAAAAAATATCTGTCTTTTACTATTGAATTAAACAATCCCAAAAAATGTAAGAATGTTGCAGTATCCCTATTTAAAACATGTTAAATTAAGAAAATATTTTTTATTATATACTTTACAGCAATCCATAACAAATGTTATTTTATAAGAGAAAATCTACCTCTCCCAAGGGTATAATTATGAAGCACTGGTCAAGGAAAATTTTGATAACAGAAAATTGCATGTCAAATTAGAGAGAAATTAATTAGTTTAGTGTAAGGAGCTAACTTGTAGAACATTTCTGATCAAGAACTTGTTATCTGTCTCTTGGGAACTGGGCTAAGGAATCAGCCTTAAATAGTTTTAGTGACTAGCCTAACTTATTTAATGAATTTGAGAAAAAGCAACTTCAATCTAATTTGATATTGTATAATAAACTAATTTGAAATTGTATAAAAAACTTAATTGATATTGTATAATATAATTAAAACTAATTATATTGTGTGTGTATGTGGGGATGGGGTGGGGGGATTGGAATCAGCATGCTCATTCTCCACATTAATTTCAGATTGAAACTTTTAGTATGATATAAAATCCAAATAAATCAAGTATTTAAAAAAAAATAAATTTTGTTAGATAGTCCCTACAAATCTTAAGAATCATGCAGGAACCTTATTCAAAATGATGCATCAAGATTACACAATTTTTTTTTTTCAGTATAAATCTTTTTAACAAATTTATACAAAATCTTTGTTTTCAGATTTAATTTCAGAATGACACATGCAATAATGCATTTTGTTTGCACTACAAAGGAAACGGTTAAGATCTGTTCATCCCTTGATAGCAATTAGTGGGCATGCATCCAGTCAAAGATTAATTAATGAGTTCTATGTAGGGAAGCTTAAGCTGTCCCAATCATTTCTGTTAGAGCATATCTCTGATCAAGGAGCTCTTTATCTGTGTCCTTTGGGAAAATAGCATTTGTCATTTGATGGCCAGTCTCCTATTTCTAAAATCAATTTGGTATAGATCAAGTTTTTAAGACATATTAGTTAAATTGATATTCTTTTTTTTTTTTGAAAGTATCAAGTGACCAATTTCAGATCATCATGTCCCACATGAAAGACATGTGCATATGTGTATGTTTGTGGAGTAGGGGCATTTGTCAAGCTATAATGCAACCAGTTGATGATTATTTGTTATAATTAAAGCTTGCACCACAGGAGATTATAAGCAATGGAAAAATTACACAAATCCCTTTAAAGGTTGACATGATTTTCTTGCACTCTAAACTGTTTATAATAATTGAATGAACAATATTTGATGGAAGTATCAAGCTGAGACTGACTGCACTTTATTATTTCTAAAATGAATTTGATATAAATTTATATAGATTAATTTGATTCTGTATAATGTTTTTTCAACAATCAATTTGCAGAGTATCATGACAAATAGTTGCAATTTATTTTTTCAGTGAAATAAAAAAATTGTTACAATGTATTAGTATTGATGTTTTATTTGGTTCCACCTCAGTTTCATTAATTAAAATAAAGTGCCGCGCCACAGCATGATACGCCCGTCAAAAAAAATACAATTTTCTTGAACATTTTAGTGTGCAAGAAAATCACGTCAACTTTGATTCCAAGATTTCCATGATTTTTCCATTCCTTCAAATATTTATCCATTTCCTGTTATCTAGGCATTAATTATAATAAATATTACATCATTAATAGATTTCTATGCTGGTTGTGTTAGACCTTGTCAAATGCCCATCATATTAAACAATATCAAATTAGTCTTAACATCTTAATCTATACCAAATTAATTTTGAAAAGAAAAGGCCTGGCCATCAAATGACATATGCTATAAACTGACCAGCACTTCTTTTGTCTAATCCCCAAAGGATACAGATAAGCCGCTTGATCAGCTAGCCTTTTTACATTGAACTCATTAATTAATCTTTAACTGGATGCTTGTCTACTCATTACTACCAAGAGATGAATGGGTCTGCACTATCTATTATAAATTTTTTTCTAAACATATAAAATATTCAACGATTTTTTTTGGTTGAGATTTAATGTCCGACAGGTTTTAATATGTAATTCATATGGAAATGCTGATTCCACCCCACCCCTTAAAATTAGTTTTTAAATTAATAATATTATATAATATCAGGTTAGTCTATTATGCAGTATCAAATTAGTTTTAATTACTTTTCATCAAATTCATTTTAAAACTTAGGCTAGCCAACAAGAGCTATTTTTAATCCAACAGGCTTACCCATCTGCCCAATACCCAAAGGATGTAGATAACACTGATGTTCTATCAGTTAGATCCTCACACTCAAAACTCATTAATTTCTCTCTAATTTGACATGCAATTTTCTGTTATCAAAATTCTTCTTGACCAGTGCTTGATAATTACACTCAAGGGAGAGGTAGGATTTCTCTAACATACATTATATTTGTTATAGATTGCTGTCAAGTATATGCTTAAAAAAATAACTATTTTCTTGATTTTTTTTACTTTTAAATAAGAAGAGAGCAATACTCTTACATTATTTGGGATGCTTAAATGAATAGTAAAAAGACACATTTTTTTTTTAAATTTCACTTAAATTAAAGGTCACAGTGACCTTGAAATAGGTCGCGACACACCTTCTACCTAAGACGCATAAACTGGCCAAGTTTGATGATTGTTAGTCTTATAGTTTTCTAGTTATGGGCCGGAAAGGATTTTTCCATATTTGGCTATAACTTCTTAATAAAAGGTCAGAGCGACCTACTTTTTGTGTGCGACACACCTTCTACCCAAGATGCATCAGATGACAAAGTTTGATAATCCTAGGCCTAATAGTATTAAAGTTATGAGCCGGAAACGAAAAAGCTAACAGACAGACGGACAGACAGACAGACGGACAGACGGACGGACGCGAAGCCTATAACATAATACGTCCCGTCTTAAGACGGGCATATAAAAATATATATAATGAGCTCTCAAATTGTTTCTAAGAAAATAGTGAGCACCTCTTAATAGATCCATAAATATTTGTGAATTTGCACCTACTCTGAAAAACCCAGCGGGGGTATTTGTCCCTATTGGACAGTTCTAGTTATTTTTAGTAACCACGGCAACATCATTCAAGGAAATCAAAAACCGATACACACAATTATGGATCTTAGTGTAGTCTACTTGTGTGCCAAGTTATATTGAAATCAGACCAAAACTGTAGGAGGAAAAGCATTTTGAAACAATTTTACAGAAATTTCTATTTTTAGTAACCACGACTACACCATTCATGGAAATCAAAAACCGATATACACAAATGATGTACCTTAGTGTAGTCTATATTGAAATCAGACCAAAACTGTAGGATGAGTAGCATTTTGAAACCATTTTAATGAAATTTCTATTTTTAGTAACCACGGCAACCATTTATTGAAATCAAAAACCGATACACAGAATTATGTATCTTAATTAGTGTAGTCTACTTGTTTGCCAAGTTATAATGAAATCAGACCAAAACTGTAGGAGGAATAGCATTTTGAAAGAAATTTCACAGAAATGTCTATTTTTAGTTACCACGGCAACACCGTTTATCGAAATCAAAAACCGATATACAGAATTATGTATCTTAGTGTAGTCTACTTGTGTGCCAAGTTATATTGAAATTAGACCAAAACTGTAGGAGGAGTAGCATTTTGAACAAGAGGCCCATGGGCCACATCGCTCACCTGAGCACTGTGGCTAGGAAAAAGTAGAAATTGGTTTATTATTGAAAAGTTTAAATCCAAAAGTAGTCCCATGACCAATCATGGCTTTGCTATTCTTGAGAAGAAATTTTTAAAAATTTTCCTATATATTTCTATGCAAAAAATTTGGTTGGCCATTTTGTCCCCGCCCTACCCCTGAGGGTCATGATTTGAACAAACTTGAATCTACACTACCTGAGGATGCTTCCATATAAATATGAACAATTATAGCTTTGCTTTTCTTGAGAAGAAGATTTTTAAAGAATTTTCCTGTATAGTTCTTCGTAAAACTTTGGTTGGCCATTTTGCCCCCTCCCCTACCCCCGGGGTCATGATTTCAACAAACTTGAATCTACACTATCTGAGGATGCTTCCATATAAATATGATCAATTATGACTTCACTATTCTTGAGAAGAAGATTTTTAAGGAATTTTCCTAAATATTTTTATTTAAAACTTTGGTCATCCACTGTGGCCCCGCCCTACCCCCGGGGGTCATGATCTGAACAAATATGAATCTACACAACCTGATGATGCTTCCATATAAATATGATCAATTATGGCATTACTATTCTTCATCAGAAGATTTTTAAAGAGTTTTCCTATATATTCCTATATAAAACTTTGATCGGCCATTTTGGCCCAGCCCTACTTCTGGGGGTCATGATTTGAACAAACTTGAATCTACACTACCTGAGGATACTTCCATATAAGTTTCAGCTTTTCTTGCATAGTGGTTCTTGAGAAGAAGATTTTTAAAGAATTTTCCTATATCGTTCTATGTAAAACTTTAGTCGGCCATTGTGGCCCCGCCCTACCCTTGAGGGTCATGATTTGAACAAATTTGAATCTACACTACCTGAGCATGCTTCCATATAAGTTTCATCTTTCCTGGCACAGTGGTTCTTGAGAAGAAGATTTTTAAAAAATTTGCCTATACATTACTATGTAAAACTTTGGTCGGCCATTATGGCCCCGCCCTACCCCCCAGGGTCATGATTTGAAGAAAGTTGAATCTACACTACCTGAGGATGCTTCCATATAAGTTTCATCTTTCCTGGCACAATGGTTCTTTAGAAGAAGATTTTAAAAGAATTTTCCTATATATTTCTATGTAAAACTTCGGTCGGCCATTGTGGCCCCGCCCTACCCCCGGGGGGTCATGATTTGAACAAACTTGAATCTACACTACTTGAGGATGCTTCCATATAAGTTTCATCTCTCCTGGCACAGTGGTTCTTGAGAAGAAGATTTTTAAAACATGCCACTAAATTTTTATTAATTCCCAATTATCTCCTCTTGAATGAGGGCATGGCCCTTCATTTGAACAAACTTAAATCTCCTTCACCCAAGGATGCTTTGTGGCAAGTTTGGTTGAAATTGGCCTAGCGGTTCTTGAGAAGAAGTCGAAAATGTGAAAAAGTTTACAGACACACAGACAGCTAGACAGACGGACGGACAGACGGACTAAAGACAAAATGTGATCAGAAAAGCTCACTTGAGCCTTCGGCTCAGGTGAGCTAAAAATTGTTTACAGACAGACGGACAGACAGACAGCACGACAGACGGACGGATGCCGGACGCATTACTATCGCATAAGCTCTTCTGGTCTCTGACCAGTAGAGCTAAAAACTGAGTTTTGCTAAGATTGACCATGTAGTTCTGGAGCAGATGATATAATTGTTTTTAAAAAATTACAAATGACACCTAAACACTATTAAACTTTGATGAGCATCTAAAAAAACAATCACATATGGCTCTAAATGTTATCTTTGCAAATTAATTTATTTTAATCCTTGAAATCATTTGTTCAAGTCTTCATCTTTACTCTTTGAGGTAGATATTTACCTAGAAGTAGATGCTTTTCAGTCTCATCTGCTACTCCAATCTCCTGACCTATTTAAACAAAAATAGAATGCATTCCTTATTTCATACAGTTTATGAAAAATGCAATTTAATATAAATCCTTCCAAGACAAACCTACTATTGGTGTCTCAATTCATTCAGATTACTTTGTTAAGTTTAGATAAAGTATTTGGATTTGTTTAGAGATTGTATGTGTCCCTCTTGTGTGCAATCTCAAGTTTGTTTTATTTTAGCATTTTACACTAATTTTGTACATTCAAACTACATCTTTGTGTAGAGTACGTAAATCAATTATATTTCTTTAATTTTTACCAAAACTACAGCTTCAAGTCATCTACATGTATTACCTTTTCAAGTCAATCAAAACAGCTCAATTAACAGCTGCAGATATTTATGGCAATTTGTGATAGACTGTGATGTAGTATTCATTTGGGAGAAATGATATTTGTGATATTATTATTTACACTCATGAATATATCAAAATTAACATGATTAAGAATTTTGTCCCACTTCAGAATGGAAGTTCATATCCTTGCAGCAACACAACATTGAGTATCCTGTATATTGGCAAATTATGTCTGTAATATTTGGTCTAAAGGTGTAGGCAACTCTTACTTTTAAAGCTACTTTAAATTCTATGAAAAAAGGGTTCACTTTTGATCATTTCATTTGGTCAAAACCAACTAAAAACAATTAGGCCAAACTATTGCTTGTTACCATCATTTAAATGTATGAATTTTACATATCATCATAATATATTTGTTTTCAATAATATTTTTACATTTGATATTAAAGTAAACAATATTTCAATTCCCCTTGTTCCAGGTGTGAAACTCGATGTCCAAACCTACCAGTTTTATCAGAGGGTCTTGTTTCATCCTCTCTGTTCCCTGGAAGATGATTTCTGAAATCTAAAAATTTTGAAAACAGACACTTAATGTTTATCATAATCTTTTATTCTTATATATTCAGACTTTAAAAATTCTTAGCTATGCAGCAAAATCCCATTAGTGAAGTTTGCTCTATTGTATGATGTTTATGACACCTTTGAATACATACTTTCAACCAATGGCTCCATTTTATCCTTGAAACCAAACATGTTTCTGCAGTAAAACACCACTAGCACCACTACAGCCACAATGATCAAGACAGTCACCACCACTCCTACTACTGCTCCTGCTCCTGATCCACCACCCTCCTGTGGTCTGTTAAAATGAAAGTCAATCTTAGCAAAGAAATTCAATCTCTGATTAACTGATCAAGTACACAATATCTTATAACTAAAACCACAATCTACAACAGAATGCTGCAGTGAACTTTTTGAACAAGTTTCATTATCAAGTTGATACATGTCTCAGGTAATTCTTTGTGATTGAATAGCACTAAAATAAATTTTAAGCTAATATAAATAAAATAAGATTGTGCTAGTTTATGATAATGAATGTCTTTGTCTGTTTTTTTATAAATAAAATTATCTCTTAAAACTATCAACAGGAAGTTTGTGAAAAGGCAGGATTCAAATTAGGAATGATATATGAAATACAAGTAGAATATAAGATAAATCCAAGTAGAAAACTTCATTTTATGGGTTTTTAAGACTACAAGTATAACGTTTGCAGTTCATGAAAGACTTACGTGTATGAGACTTATGTGGTGACTTAAAAAATAAATACATGTATTTTACTTACCTTTTAATAACTACATACATAACATATTTTAATAAATAATTTTGGGCATGAACAAGTGCAGTGAATTTCATTTAAAAATTAAATATAACCTACAGTGTACCTGTTCCAATATTACAGGGTTATTGAACTTGTATATTGGTGAATATTGGCACGAACAAGTTGGCTGTACAAATGCACAAGCTTGAGAGTGCATTTATAAAGCTGAGTGCCAATATTGACCAATATAAGTTCAGTAACTCCTTTATTACATAGCATATAAATTTATAATAATTATTCCAACTAAAAACTCAAATTAGTTATTTTTTAGTATCGATATTCAAATTAAAATTCTGTATTAAGTGTTCAATTTTGCATCATTTCAATTACCCTACCAGCATTATGATTTGCTTATATAGGTTTCAGTGGGACTAATAGATACTACATTTTTAATAAATAGTTTCATTTTTGTGCAAAAAAAATACATCTTACCTAGTTACAACTTTCTTTCTTTAATTTGCCTTTGAGGGACTGACCAAATGACAGGTTTTGTATGCAATGGGGTGTTTAATTTGGAACCCTCATATTCGGGCATACTTATATATGTAATACAAACTCAGTGTTCAATAAAACCCCAAGATATTTAACAAAAAAATACTCTGGACTTTTATTAGTTTTTTGTTTTATTTACAAGAGACTACTGTAAACCAACTTTTATTCGCGACGACTTTATTTCGCGATTTGCCAGTGATAAACTAATTCGCGACGATTAATTTTCGCGACCAAGCCCTTTTGGATCTATTATTAATAGACACATTCACTTTAAGGACCGTTTCGCGGCGATAAATATTCGCGATGACGAAGCTCTCGCGAACTTCGCGAAAATTTCTCGCACGCGAATAAAAGTTGGTTTACAGTAATTATTAGTTATATAATAAATTACTTTACTATTTGCAGCTTGTAATTGAGTGCATAATTTAAAAAGAACTTGCCTTTAAACATGTAAAATACACATACACATTTTAAATCAATCTTTTTTTTTTTTTTTTGAATAATTTCTTTTTTAAACGCAAAAATCCTTTTTCTCCCCTCTATAAACCATGGACACTGCACATTTTTTTTTCTGAACATGGTGTGCAACACAATGTGCTCCTCTGAAGTACACTGTATTTCTAATTTATGCTCCCCATGTTACATATTTCTTTAACACAGCAAAAACAGACAATATTACACATTTTTTTCTACTGTGCAATGGAGAATTATACTCTTGACCTGGGTTGTATTTCAAATGAAACAAGAAAGAAAACTAGCATTAAAAGCAATATATCCATATTTAGGGTTTTATCAAGTCAATGTGACATTGCCAAAAATTCTGCTGACATAACCTGATAATGTGATAGAACCATTATATTTCCTACTCAAAACTTTTTTTCTTTCGAAGTAAATTATAAATGCTTATAAAATAATACTTGTATAAATAAAATCAATCAATCTGATTAAAATCAGGTGTTCTGATAAGCTACAACTTGTGAACATGGTAGCTTATCAGAACAGCTGATTTTAATGAAATTGCAAATCAATGAGAATTTTTTTTGAGAAGCCTTTAAGATTCCTTACTCAAATATCAGTCATCTTTTCTCATATACAAAATTAGCAAAATTATGGACATCACATCAACCAATTACAGCTGTATACAGAAAACAGATTGTGAGTAAATATAAAGGCAGGCTCTATTAGATGGTTTGCATCATAGAATGAGTTAACAAACGCAAAATTTTACCTCTTATTTTCTGTTTTATTTCTACAAATGATTACAATACATCCAAAATTATAAATTCCATGCTTCATAACATGATTACTGTTATATCACTTAATTTCATGGGGTCAATTTTTTTCTGGTATGAGGAAAAATATTAGTTACTGGTAAGGGGGATTTGATTTTGTGGTTAAAATCAGAAATCATACAGCAGTGTACTGTCTTCACATTTCCTGGGAAATATGAATTTTGGGTCTCTTCATAGTCCAGAGCTCCAGATAAGGTGCATATTGGATTTTACAAAATACGCATTGAAAATTAAAATAGGGCGTACAGTTATGCATAAGCAATCATAGATAAGCATTACACCACGCAAGTACTGTGTACAATGGGTTGAATACAAGTACACTTACCTAACGATATTCTCAATAGAAAGTACTGATTTAAAAGCATTTTAGTAACCAGGAATATTCTTGTAATGGCGACCACAATCTCCATTTTGGGAGAAAGAATCCAAAACTTAGATTAAAATTGATTTCTTTAAATAGAAAGACTATGCACTAGGCATAATTACTTATAAGCACTCAAAAGCTCGTGCCATCTATGTAAGATGATATTGCAATAAGTGTTATTAAATACACGTAAGTAATACAAAAAAAATGTACCTAGAAAACAAACAGGAGAAAGCCTTAGCTGGAGAAAACATTAAACTCCAATGTGATGAATTCAAAGGAAAACATGATATGTAAAACGAGAGGCCCATGGGCCACATCACTCACCTTAGTAACATTGGTGATGCAGTTCTTTACCAGATTTCCCCTCTTCTTATATCAATTGTGGCCCCTTACCCCCCCTCCCCCCCACCACCACCCCCCCCTCTTGATTTTAACAATTTAAAATCTACACTACCCCAGGATGCTCCCACATAAGTTTCAGTTATTCTGGCCCACTGGTTCTTGAGAAGAAGATTTTTCCAATATATTTCTATGTAAAACTTGGATTCACTATTGTGGCCCCGCTCTATCCCCTGGGGTCATGATTTTAACAATTTACAATCTACACTACCCCAGGATGCTTCCACATAAGTTTCAGCTATCCTGGCCCACTGGTTCTTGAGAAGAAATTTTTTAAAGATTTTCCTTATATATTTACATGTAAAAGTTGGACTCCCTATTGTGGCCCCGCCCTACCCCCGGGGGTCAATTGATTTTAACAATTTAGAATCTACACTACCCCAGGATGCTCCCACATAAGTTTCAGTTATTCTGGCCCACTGGTTCTTGAGAAGATTTTTAAATATTTTTCCTATATATTTCTATGTAAAACTTGGATTCCTTATTGTGGACCCGCCCTACCCCCGGGGGTCATGATTTTTATAATTTAGAATTTACACTACCCCAGGATTCTTCCATATAAGTTTCAGCTTCCCTAGCCCACTGGTTCTTGAGAAGAAGATTTTTTAATGACCCCACCCTATTTTTGTCTTTTCTTGATTATCTCCACTTGGAAGGGGACTTGGCCCTTTATTTTAACAATTTAAATTCCCCATCAGCCAAGGATACTTTGTACCCAATTGGTCCAGTGGTTCTTGAGAAGTTGAAAATGTGAAAAGTTTACAGACGGACGGACGGACGTATAGACGGACTACGGACAAAATGTGATCAGAAAAGCTTGAACACTTGATCCTTTGGCTCAGGTGAGCTAAAAAGCAGTGAAGATCATACTTTAAAAAAAAACACCTCTGAATAATTACAATTCCAATTAAATTGCTGTAGAGAGACCTTGCAGTGTATACTTTATGTATTTCGATAACAAGGTCAAAATCAAAATAAACGTCAAAGCATTTATATTTTAACAAAATGCTCTTCATTCATTTTGCTGAAAATCAAAATCTGCATTGAATTTAAAATCAGGGAGTAAATACACGCTGGAGTAAAAAATTATCTGGAGCTCTGTTCATACCATGAAAACAAAAAAAATGACCCCACAAAAAATAATGATTTCTTAATTACTCTCAGAGACTACTCATTAACTGTTTAGTAGTGTAAAAAATTAGAGATTGACATTCAAAAAATCAGTTATTTTCATAAAACAATCTTACAAACACATTAGATGTGATTAGAATGCAATTCTCACCTAATTAACATAATTAAAATATTGCAAATCTTTAAATTGTTGCATGTATAGAAAAAAAAAATGTTATCATCAGTCTTAGAAATTCACTTCAAACATGCATGCATGCATCACAACATCACCAAAACTATTAAACAGGTCATGATATTAAAAAAAATCCCAAAGGCCTGAGGTGCACTCAAACACACTAGCAATGAAAAAATGTCATTTATAATATCATTATTAAACTTATGTATATAACACTCGAAGAAACAACATCTTTGCCATCTTTGGACTCTGTCTATGTTCAGAAACTTTTCTAAAATTTGAGTATAGATCGAGCTGCAAAATTATCTAGTTTTTACAGATATTGTCAATATACTTGATAGCTTTGTCAAAGAAACAGCATCCACTTTGAAAAAAAATAAAATCACTCAGTGTGAAGCCTTTCTAATATATGTCTTAAAAACATTAGCAAAAGTTACCTAGACTATGGGTAGAACTTGTGAATACAGAGATCTACATGTGTTCAGTGAAAAGTATCCAAATTTCAACCGCTGTGAGACTGTTGTGAATGTTTTGTGGCTGACTAAATTTTTTCTTGCCAAATCATAGGAACTTCTTAATTTTGTGATATTTATTTTGGGATTTTTTTTTTTAATCTTAAACTTCCCTGTTTTTAAATGTTGAAATCTGAATTATTACAAACCTTTATTACAAAATGTTAAAATTTCTGTAAAACTTTTTATCATGTTGGTTAATGGGGAAGAAAATTTCACACCAAGCAACAGGGATGTATTTAAGCCCTAACAAACACTTGAATAATACATACATATATAAAATCATTTTATCAAATGAATATTGATTAAAAATCAACATGACTCTGATTCACGATTATTGTAATTAATGACACTGATACCTACCCTGACACAGGAGGAGCAGTTGTCTGGACTGTGGTAGCGGTAGTGGGGGGAGGGGCTGGAGATCTATATAATGTATGGAAACATCAGTTACAAGCTACGATTAAAATACACAATCTTTTAATAATTTAAATAAAACTTCAAGCTTAATTAAAACACATGTTATTTCCAGTAAATCAAACACATATCCCATAATTTTTTGAAAGGGTAAATTTTTACTTCTTTGAAAATTGAAGCCCACATTAAATGCATAGGATTATACATGCATAAATTATACTTACGTTCCATAAAAATTTTCATAGCATATTGGATCTAGTTAAAGAGAAATTGTGCAAATATTAAACATACAACATGAATTGAATTAATGTTACCTGTATGACACAGACATCAATGGACATTTAGTGAATTGATGGGACATTTAATTTGAAAAAAATTGAACCCTTTCACCATATTCACAGGAAAAAAAAATAGAGGATGTTTCAGTAGATGATTTTTTAGATATTTTTGCAGAAATTTAATTAGGATGTGCATAATTCTTAATTAGCAGAAAATTCAGAATAATTTATGTATGCTTATTTCTCATCAGATATCCATGCAGTTTCATGCTGAGTAACAGGGTGCAAAAGAATAAGAATAGACTGGAAAGAACAGTAAGTTCAATACCAAATTGGCATTTTTTCATAGCTAACATCTCAAAAAAGCAGGGTCTCCAGGTTTCTGTGTTGGATCAATTCTTCCATCTTCTCATACATGAATATGACTTGTTTTGTTTTTACCTCTGTCATTGAAACCTATGCTAAGAGTTGATAACTTTGCAAATAATTTTTTAATATTTGTTAAATTTATATTAATTTTAAAAATTATCTGTTCAATGATCCATTAATTAAAACAATTAGAAATTCTGTAAAAATGTCTTTGCCTATAAAAGAAGCCACACTAACCCAAGCCAATGCCAGCTAACTACATGAAGCCTTAGCTGTTTTACAAAAGAATTAACTTACGACCAAATCATCTTCACTAGCCAAGGGTTCCGATACTCTACTCTATACTCATAATCCCTTGGCATACGGTGTTTATATAGAAGTTGGTTTTTTTTCTCGAGTTCTGATTGGGATTCGGTACACCCAATCAACCAATCAGCAATTGTTTTTGTAAATGTTAATATCCGCTTTTGGGATACATCTTTACTCTTTAATCTCAGGAATGAAAAACGCAAGTAAATAACAATCTGTAAGATAACCTGCAATTCTATGAATAGCTATGGTGTCATCCAATATCTTCTAAATACGTGATTAATAATCTATATTGGAGCTTCAGATTTGTACTATATATATAAATAATTTAATTTCACTTGTATCAAGCAATTTCATTGGCTGAATCATTCAGAGGAACATATAACATTTTGTATAACATAACTTGCCTACGTCACAATCAGTTACGTCAAAAACGTATTACTCCGCTTGACGTTACTTTTAAAATAATGCTCAATTTGAAGACTTTTTCCGGAGGAAATATTGCCTCATTGTCTACACAGAAATTAAATTTCGCGGTTTATAAAGCGTAAACTGCCCCAAGTTATGTTATATCGGATAACATAAGTTGAAATTAGCTTCATTCCTTAAATAATAAATAAACATAATTCAATATCTGCTTCATAGTTATTCTTTAAGAAAATTTTTATTTAATTTTTTTTTATAAATCATGTCTTTATTTCTGTCGATGATGCAATCTGTGCGTACCTAGTAGATTCGAGATCAAGTGACAAAAACAATCCTGTCTTTTGACTTCACCGTATGCCAATGGTTCATGAGGAGAGAAGCGTATCAGATACCCTTGGCTAGTGTAGATGGACCAAAATAAAAACTTTAGTTCACAATAAACTTTTGCAAAATTATTGAAATGTTTAAAATTGCTTAAGTTAATTTTTTTTCAGTGTTCCCTTTAAAGAGATTTAAACCTGCATTTCAATTCAATCTAAATTAAAAAGTTGAAAGAGAAATTAAAATTTCAGTCCCTGTCATAACTTTTGTAAAACAGGCCCTATAGTTTCTGAAAAGGTGAGTGCAAAGAGGGTGTAGGAAGGGATATTCCCCTTCTGAACAAAATCTCAACAAAAACATTTAAATGTACCATTTTGAGGGATCTTGTGCAATAATGAAGGTATTTATTAATCTATTTTAAATATAATTTTGTCTAAAAAAAAAAAAAAAAAAGCAAGATAAATAAACATGTATTTGTATGTAAATCTCAGAATAATCTTGCAAAAATATCAATTAGTACTAAATGTAAATTTTTGGACCATATTTGACAATATCTGAAGTTTTGATATAAGCTGGAGGTCATTATAAATGCATAACTCACCGATCATAAAAACTTTTTTCTTAGCTTGTTATGTTTACTATTTAAGAAATTATTTATAGCAATTTTTTAATATTTTTGTTTTCAGGTCCTCAAAAGAAAACAGAAATCATGTAAACTACTAATTCAACTTCTGAAAAAATAAAAAAAAACTTGAACAATGTTCAAAATTACAAGTACATATGAAGTGTATCATGAAAGACTTGGAGATGTGTATAAAAGGAAGAGATTTTCTCAATGCTTCAAATTACAAGTACGTCTCTCAATGGGCATGTCATATCTCTTCTGAAAATGATACTGCTTTATTTACCTCTTTGCATAAGAGGAATTTTTCTACTTGTGATACGATCTATATACAGCTAAGCCGTGCCCTACAAGAATTTAAATTTTCTAAAGAATAAGTATTGTGTTTATTTTTCAGTATTATATTTATAAGTATGTGTCATATATAATAAAGGATATCTATTTAAAACAATGCAACACATTTAGTGAATTTTATGATCTTTAAATGCATTGTATATGTGTGTATCAAATAAGCTTATTTACCCTGGCATCCTATGGTAAATGTTTGAAATTTTTGTATAAATCATAAATTATTCGTCTTCAAATAGTGTACATGTATCATGTGTATATAGAACTGCATGTTCCATAGTAATGTTCTATTACTTTAATAAGAACTGATACACATGTGTTTCGAAACTTTGATTCCATTTTGTGGCCCCTCCAAAACTCAGGAGTCAGTGATTTTCACAATTTAGAATCTACACCAGCTCAAGGTACTTTCAGCTATTCTAGTCCAGAGTTCTTCTCCAGAAGGTTTTTTAATGGCTCGACCCTATTTGTGCTTTTCCTCACATGTAATTATCTCCTCTTGAAAGGGGGTGTAGTTCTTTGATCATTTTAACAAATACAAATTTCCTTTGACCAAGAATGAAATTGTACCAACTTTGGTTAAAATTTGTCTAGTGATTCTTAATGTGAAAAGTTTCCAGGCAGACAGACAGCTACACAGACTGATGTCAGACACTGGGTGATTAGAAAAGCTCAAGCTTTCAGCCTCCCTTTTAAAAGGGAGGATGGGGTAGACATTATAATGATTGATTTTTTTTTCATAAAAATTCAAGTATGTATTACTGCTATTAAGTATTTGAGATGAAAATAAAAACCATTCTAATGCAAGTTATTAATATATATATATATATATATATATATATATATATATATATATATATAGCAAATATTATGAAGAACATATAATGTATAATGACTCAATCCATGTATGCAAATATCATCCATCAGAGAAAATAAATATCATTGCCTCTAGCCTTTAGGTACCTTTAAGAATCTTATTGCTTTATATGTCTGTATTTATATATCAAGTAAAAATAAATATTAAATATAAAAGCAGCGAGTCAGTAATATTACAAATCCTGACCATGACCTCAATCTAGCTAAGAGCAATAGCTAAAATTAAATCCTCTCCTTCTTTATTTTCAGAAAAAAGTCATAACAGTTGAGTCATCATGGATATGTTTGCAATGTCATCTATTTTTTTTTAAATCAAAACCTAACAGTTACATGTAGCTTTTCACTATGACTGTGTTATACTTAAAAGGAAATATTAAAGTTCCTATCCTGAGTACCCTCCTTACTTTATAAACATAATCAACTAAACTAATCGATTATACAGCTGTAATTAATTTATAACATGATGATAACACTAAAACATGTCTAGTGAAAAGTAATATTACAGCTGTTCAAATTCTACATTCAATGTACCTACTTATGTGTACATGTTAACAAATCAAATTTTAGATAAAAAGTTAAAAAAGGTACTTCAAAGTGGAGCAAAAGAGCACATATTAATCTGACGTATATTATTTCTTACATTGGTTATGCACACACACACTCGCTCATTCACAAGCACATTACTATATCCCCTCCAACCTCATTGGGAGGGAACAATGAATTACTAAATAACTTACACTTCCACAACTCGGAGGGATTGTAGGGGTTTTCTGGACATCCTATCGCTGCTTTACAGTCTACAGAGTCCAGATTATGGGTCTGATTGTTCAACACAGCACATTTTTCTGTCAAATTGAAAGACATTATCTTACAAAACAAAACAAATATTTGTTCCAAACAAAAAAAATATTTTTCTCTTTTTCTTAATTAATAATCTTTTTAAGAGCTCATGCCTGTACCTCAATCAACAGCTATTGTGAACAGGGTGAAGAAAATGCAGGTCACATATAAATTGGACTTTGATATTGGGCAGATATAAATTGGTAACTCATTGCTATTACAAGTGCATGCAATTGCAAACTAGAATATTGGTAATTTATTCTTTGGATATTGAAAATTCAGAAATTGAAATTGTATTTGATCTGCACATAGTAACTGGAAAAAGTATAGTAATCACACTACAAGTAAACAGTCAGGGGCATCATGGAATCAAGTTATTTTATAAAATAACTTGTATAGGTTACTGCATTTATTTATGACTATACAAAGAAGTAACTCATTTGAGTTAACTCTTAAAAAGTAGAATACCCATCAGTTTTGCCAAAATGAATACCCTCTGATACTAAAACAGAAGATGTTTTAGTATCAGAGGGTATGGATTTTTATAAAGGGCTAGTTTTAGCTTAAATTTTGGAATTTTTAGTAGTAATACTTTGTGAATATGTCATAGAAATATATTTTAATCAAAAAGGTCAAAGAACCCTTGGAGTATGGAACACGGAAAGGGGGGGGGGGGGGGGGGGGCGGAGTCCCGCCCCCAAGCACCTGCGTTTATTTTCTGTGCACTGTGGAGAATATTCACTTGGATTTGGATTTGTTTCTCCTAATTCCTCCCTCAGCTGCATGCAGAAAAGCTCAACTTCAGAAAATTCTTAGACTTTACTATATCTCATATACTTTTATAGTTGACATCTACACAAAGTGCACTGGGCTGAATTGTCTTCCAAACCTTGCTGCAGAACTGTAGCGTTATGGTTTATAAATTATCTTTGACCCTAATGCTACAGATCCCGTAATGCAAAAAATGTAATTTACGGCGCAAGATTTTTTGCGCACTGTTTGGGACAATTCCTCCACTTTCCAACTTTGGTAGATCATCTACGTTTCATCCCCTAATTCCACATTCTTAAACCAATTTGGATATTTTATCCTCCTCTCAACCCTTTATAGTCGCCTCTACAGGTGATAAACTGGCTTGATTTGAATTGTCAGAGGGATTGCAGAAAATTCTAATTCAAGCAATTTTTTTGCCTGTAGAGATGACTAATAAAGGTTTTGGGGTGTATAAAATATAAATTTTTTTTTAAATAGGGAGGGAAAGACAGCTAGATGATTTACTAATGTTTGAAAGTGGAGAAAAAGGTCCAAAGCAAATTAAAAGTTGAGACAGATAGGGAATCCATTTCATGACCTATTTTCATCATAACAGGCAATCAATGTTGTGTTTTATTTCCTGAATCACTTAATAAGTGGCACTGATCTAAGATTTGCAAGAGACGTATCTAAAGTCTAAAATTTTTATTCTTGACAAGATCAAGCTGAGATTTTTAGACACAAAAAATTTCTATGTGGGAAAGTGATTATTCCTAAATGCTGCAGTGCAAGTACTCTGACACTCATCAAACAGTTACAATATTTTGTTCATGTTGTTAATGATTAATTCTCAACTTATAAGACTAGTATCATTAATTAAGTAATTTTAATGCATAAGAACACTAATTTTTATGCACATTGTCAAAATTATTTCAGTCTCCCCTGAGCATGTGCAGATGAAATCCACAGGCACTTCTTTAATACAATATGCTTAGTATAGGCCTATATATTACATACTTAAGAAAACTATAGTGTACTGTATGAAACAATTAAGCGCCTGTGACGAAACCCCATTGACAATGCCATATTTGTGTAGCACTGTAAACTGGAATATATATTAAACCTTACATGTATCATTTTTTAAAATTATTGTTTAATATGAAGTATAAAGCTTATTGAGAAACACTCTTCCTGTCCAGTTGCCTCGATGTCGAGTGTAGTAGAAAATATTTCTTTCTTTATTATTTATTTATTACAATCATGGACAAATCAATATTATATTAAAACAAATACTGAATAGGCCTTATTCAGTTAAATCTCTGCCTCCTGATTTATGACACAGTGGCCTACTTACTTTCAGGGGAGAGTCCATATTTCGTGCATATTTCCCCGAATTTGCCAACATTGTTTTCTATCGCTGCACACAGATAGTCGGGCGTGTCCCCCTGACAATTTTTTTTGTCCGATTCTATTTTCCATGTGTCCGCATTCCGTGGACAAACAGATACTTCCTGAAAATTCTGAGCTGCATCAGCAAAACGGAGAAAAATTAGCAACAGAGGCAGAGATGACGCCATTTCACCTTGCACCTGAAAGTGAAACAATACACAGACATGTTAATGATAATGAGTCATGTTAACATAAATAGAATTTCAAAAGCAGAGATGGTTTGAGTATTTACCCCTATATGTAAATAAAATCATGAAAATCAATTAACTTACCCCTTTTTTAAGCTTTCAACTTTCGGTTTGATTTGGGCTTTGGCTTTTCCATAAACACGCTCACGAGTATGGCGGCACCTTAAGGACACAAATTTCAGCCCGTTTTACTTTTTCCCCAAAGGCTCAAAAACTCTCATTATCTTCAATGTCTCCCCGCGCATTTGTCACAGCCTTCATTATTCGTCAGAATGTTTATCTTTCCATGCCCTATAAGTGCAGGCATTTGTTTCGTATACAGGTAAGTATATAAGGTATTATATTCTTTATGCAGCTGATCAACACTTAACATAAAATCAAATAATTTATAAAAAAGGAAGGGCATACAAAAGAGTACATATGAAGAGAAACTAGAGCACCAGAGTTCCTGGAAAAAAAATGAATAAAAATACTGAAAACACTGAGACACTGGAAAAGAAGCCAGATAAAAATGCTGAAACACTGGAAAAGAGACAATCAGAACTTCATGTATGATCAAAGCAGTAATGAAAAAAAAAACAAACTAAATTTGACCAAAAACTGTAAAAGATTAATATTAGTACAACATAGGTGATGTTTTGGTTATAATTCGTCCTCCACATCCTGTAGGTAGGAAATATTGAATAGATAACCCAGTGTGGAAGGAGGCTGTATGTAAAACAAAACAAATAAAATGAGATGTCCATTGTGTTATCTTTTGTCTTTGGTGTTACAACTTCTTTTTGGACATATACTTGTACATGCACCGATCAAAGATTCTAGGTCCTATGATAGTAATCCTGCATTATTCATGCATAACTTATTTTTATTTTTTGTTGATGTTTACGTATCTTTATAATTGGACAATTATGTCTATGTTGTTACTTTTTAATCATTGGTGTTACTAGTCAGACTCCAAATGTAAAAAGAAATGAAATCTCAAGCAATTTTTTTCTTAAAATCATATACTTTCATTAACATCTATTAGATAATGCCATTGTTGTGCTTTTTGCGGGGGAAGGGGAACAAGTTTATTATTTATTCTTAAGGTTTGAACAAAACGTCTTTTGTGTTACTTTTATGTCCTTTGTGTTATGAATATGTCCTTGGTGTAACTCAACCATTTTTAGCTCACCTCGACGAAGTCGAGATGAGCTTATGCTATACCCCCGGCGTTGGCGTCGGCGTCGGCGTTAGTGTCGGCGTCCCAGGTTAAAGTTTTAGGAGCAAGTCTATTCCCAAGTAACTATAAGCCCTACCTGAACCAAACTTGCATGGATGATGCATCTAGGGGTGCACACTACCAGACTTGCTTCGGATGCTGGATCTGACCTACATTTTCTAGATGAGTGACCAGGTTAAAGTTTTTGGAGCAGGTTAAAGTTTTTGGAGCAGGTCCATTCCCAAAGAAATTATAAGCACTACCCGGACCAAACTTGCATGGATGATGCATCTAGGGATGTACACTGCCAGACTTGCTTCGGATGCTGGATCTGACCTACATTTTCCAGATGAGTGACCAGGTTAAAGTTTTTGGAGCAGGTCTATTCCCAAGGAACTATAAGCCCTACCTGGACCAAACTTGCATGGATGATGCATCTAGGGATGGACACTACAATACTTGCTTCGGATGCTGGATCTGACCGACATTTTCCAGATGAGTGACCAGGTTAAAGTTTTTGGAGCAGGTCCATTCCTCAGGAACTATAAGCCCTATTTGGACCAAACTTGCATGGATGATGCATCTAGGGATGGACACTACCAGACTTGCTTCGGATGCTGGATCTGACCTACATTTTCATTCCCAAGTAACTATAAGCCCTACCTGAACCAAACTTGCATTGATGATATATCTAGGGATGGACACTACCAGACTAGCTTCGGATGCTGGATTTGACCTATATTTTCATTCCCAAGTAACTATAAGTCCTATTTGGACCAAACTTGCATGGATGATGCATCTAGGGATGGACACTACCAGACTTGCTTCGGATGCTGGATCTGACCTACATTTTCATTCCCAAGTAACTATAAGCCCTACCTGAACCAAACTTGCATTGATGATATATCTGGGGATGGACACTACCAGACTAGCTTCGGATGCTGGATCTGACCTACATTTTCATTCCCAAGTAACTATAAGCCCTATTTGGACCAAACTTGCATGGATGATGCATCTAGGGATGGAAACTATCAGACTTGCTTCGGATGCTGGATCTGACCTACATTTTCATTCTCAAGTAACTATAAGCCCTACCTGAACCAAACTTGCATGGATGATGTATCTAGGGATGGAAACTAACAGACTTGTTTCGGATGCTGGATCTGACCTACATTTTCATTCCCAAGTAACTATATGCCTTAGCTAAACCAAACTTGTATGGATGATGTATCTAGGGATGGACACTACCAGACTTGCTTCGAATGCTGGATCTGATCTATATTTTCCATACAAGAGACCAGGTTAAAGTTTCGGGAACAGATCAATCCGAATGAACTTTTAGTCCTTGATATCTGCAGTATTAACAAAGTTATGAATATTTGTTTACACTATACATGTTTTTCATGCTACACGCGTAGAAATGTGTATATTAACCATGTAAGGGGTTAAACACAACTTGCAAGAATATTGTTGTTGGGATGAATACTTAATATTAAGAAAATATGATGTGAGATTTGCAGTACTTAAACTGATAACATTCGTCGAGGTGAGCTTCGTAATCTTTGATTACCTATGTTTCCTGAATGTATTTTCCAAATCTTTCTACAATTTTATCAAAACTTGCTACATAATCCTGTGGTCTTCTAATACAAAGTATATTCACAAAGCCAGTATTTCATGCTTAGGTAAAATGACATATCCTTAAGATATATATGTAAGAATAATCAAATTTTATAATTCTAACAACTTTCAGCTTCATGTCATCTGAAATTTCTTTCTTAAGAACCCTCAGTTTGTTTTGATAGAATATTTTTGATCAAGATTTTGAGATTATGATTCTAGAAACCGTAAATTTTTGTTAGTTATTATTTTATTGCGATTTCTAAGTAAGTAACACAATGGACGTTTATTGCTGGATGCACCTACTTAAAATGGATTTTATAGTAAATGTTGATAGAATTCTTAGTGTTTCAACATTTTTTACGCATCTCTGATGTTTCATTACTAACATAAAACTGTAAAGTATTTAGTTCTCAGGATTTATTTTCTCTAAATTCTCTTGATGGAATCTGGACAAAATTTGAGAATGACCCATATACTTATAAGTATAAGGTACTTATATTTATCACAAGATACCTAACTCATTTTCAGGCACCCCACAGTGGCATGCACGGATCTAGAGGGGGGGGGGGGGCACAGGACCCCCCCCCCTGGAATTTACACTGTTAAAAATGTATATACTGTAGCAAGAAAAAAGTCACCTTGGACCCCACCTGGAAACCGTTGACCCCCCTGGTGAACTTGAATATGAGTAAAATGGGTATGAAAAGTGAAAGATTTGAGGCAATAGAAGTCAAAGATTCCCCCCCCCCCCCCCCCCCCACGAAGTAGGTTTTTCACGTTCGGCGAGTGAAGGTTTTCTTTTTTTTTTTTTTTTTTGCTTGTCAAGAAATTTTTGGGATTGGAATATTTTTCTTGACTGGGTGGACCCCCCCCCCTGGAAAAAATTTCTGGATCCGCGCCTGCCACATCAAACTCGTATTTTGTTAATATTAAATCAATTATTAACCTACTTAAAAATGACATCGTTCGCTTCAAGGGACTTTTAGTCTGGTCCTGATTTTTAAAAAGAAGGCTAGAAATAACTTCTAACGGCAATTTGCCAAATAATTATTATTTGGTCCAGCAGAGGTTAGTACACATCCAGACGTTTGTTTTATTTTGAACTCCATATAAAAATTTACATTATTACACTGTTCACAGGCGTCGGAACCGAGAGGGGTGGGGGGCTTTTTTCTCAGACATAGTATAGGCATTGATTGATTGTATACTGTTTAACGTCCCTCCCTAGAATATTTCACTGATATGGAGACGTCACCATTGAAAATTGCAGTATAGGTTAAGCCCCCCCCCCCACCCCTTCCTTCCACAGACACGTTGCAGAATAGAACCTTTTCACTGCCGTACCCCTCCTCGTCACGCCCGGGCAAATACCTCTTCTAATATCTTGATTTTCTCGAGATATCAACGTCAATTAAACCTGTAGTAATACAAATACACATGTAGTATTTATTTTATTATCTAACAGGTACATGTATGCAAGCGATTTTAAAAAGAATTAGATATGTCAATTAACAAACGCTTCTTGATTTTTTTTAAGGACCTTGAAGGGTTTATACGCAAAGAACAAAGACTTTTTTATTTTATTTTTTATTTCTTTGGGGTTGTGATATATTTTTAAAAATCAATATTTTTAAAATATCATTACTCTACTATGAGTTAAAATTATCACAGAAACAAATGCCCATGATTTAATTAATAAAATCTTTAGAGAAATAATGAATTAAGTTTTTATACACCTAAACTTCTTTATTTTATTGATTCAAACAATCCACAGACTGCATCTGAGTTTCCGATCAAGGGTGAAAAGACGAAGAAAACATACGAAGCAAACTTAGTCTTAGTCGTGTATTTAGGAACACGATTTGAAAATGTGACAGGTGTTAAAAGATCGACATTATTATCACCGAGCAAAAATTAACATTTTCGAATTAGTATAACTTTTTAATAATTAATATTAAATTCGGACGTTTATCTGTGAAATTCTTTATCTGTTTTTAATATGTGCTTATTTGTAGTAAATTTACTAGTTGTTTTTTTTCAGTGCACCAGTCTTCTGCGCCAAACTCGCCATTCCACAGTCTTAAGCAAACTGCTTTTCACAAATGTGTGGACTTAACCTTATCTCTTCGCTGTGAAATTTCAAAAACAAAAGAACAGCTCAAAAACTCAAATATCCGGATCAAAGAACTGCTTCAAAAACTCCGTAACACCGAGCAAAAATTTGAGTCAACTAAGGAACAGCTCTCCTCCATTCAAACAGCAAGTACTTTGAAAGTCTCACAACTAGAGACAAACCTTCAGAACCTACAAAATGCTAGACCGGGATTGCAACAGGAAATAATAGACCTACGGATTAAATTGAATAATGCCAATAAAATCAATACAATGACCTCAGATCGTGTGTTAGAAGTTTCGGCCCAAAACCAAAAGCAAACCGAAGAAATTGAGAAGTTAACAACTCATCTTTACTTGTCACATCAGGACTTGTCCAGTCTACGGGATGAGATTGAAGAACGAGATGCAGGGATCGCATGCCTTCGATTTAAAATTGATACTCAAGTTCAAGAGATCAGTTCCCTCCGTTTCACAATCAACTCTCAAAGCCAAGAAATCGGAAATCTCCGCAATCAAATCGAAGACCAAGTTGAGGAAATCGAAAGGCTGGAGGATATTATTGATTACGAGAGACAAAACGGACCCAACGGCAACCCTTACCCCGTGTACAACAACTTCCACGGACAGTACCAAGGCCAACAGTACCAACCATTTTATTGAGGTTGTTACTTTCTAAAACACGAGGACGTGTTTTCCCGGAGGCCGAAGGATATTATCACCGAGCAAAAATTAACATTTTCGAATTAGTATAACTTTTTAATAATTAATATTAAATTCGGACGTTTATCTGTGAAATTCTTTATCTGTTTTTAATATGTGCTTATTTGTAGTAAATTGTGTCTTATTTATCTCATTCCCTTTGAAATAGGATTAAGACATTCCAATTGACACTCTGTGACTCTGTCAAAATAACTGTTGCTCTTTAGGTGTAAATGCCTCGGGATTCGTTAATCCTTTACCAATAACTTTATTTGTACAATTTCTTTCTAACCTCTTTCATGTCAATTTTATCAAAGAAACACACCTATCCATCAATTAACTCAACTAGTGTCAAAAGTCAATTATTGTTTAATCTTAATCTTACAAATGTCTATGTCCATTATAATCTCTTCAGTTTGGAGGCCCGACGCTCTACCGGCCACATCCAACTCGATTAAGTCTCGTAAGATATTGTTAAAAATTCATGGTTTATTATTTACCATCGTCTTTAATAAATTCGGAAACCTGATTTACCAATTCTTGGACTTTGTATTGGAAGACCATAAGGAATACGGCACCTTTACCCTTTACGTTTTATTACGGCCCCACAGCGCCACTACTTTGTTATACCCGCCAACATTCCTTCTTTCCCGTTAACACAAAACAACGGATTTAGTCCAGGAATTGCTTTAACAACTTATGACCAAAATCTAACTGGTTATATTTTCACAAATATAAAAAATAATTTATAACAATACGCTACAACTGTGCATTTTTTTACTTTCAATAAAAAGTCTATGTGATGTAAACGTGCGTAAAAGTAGCATGCTCTGTGAAGCACGTTTTATCACATTAATATAGCTGTACCGGGTATATTTTTGTTACAAATCACCGGAAAACACCGAATCTTTGTATGTTCATAAGAAAATAGGTAAAGTTTTTATCTGAAGAGTTTTACCGGTTTCAAGGAAATAGCGTGCTCATAATAGAACTTGTCCGCGAACTTTCCTAACAACCTTCGTACTTAAGGTAGGTCGCGGGTTTACTGCATAAAAATTCTTACGAGAAAACATATCCTGAAAATTTGATATAATATTCCTTAGAATTCACAGCATATTATCTGCAATTTTTATTAAATTTGCCTACGTAGTTTAAATGATATAGTACTGTAAATGCGGTATTGTTGATAGAACTTTTTTTACGCTTTACTATTGAAATGTATGGAAAAATGACATTATAAGCCAATTTTGTGAAAATAGTTTCTTTTAAAAAGATTGGATAACTTTTTACAGACGTAGACGAATTAGTCAGGAATTTCAAAATGTGAAGATGAAGTAAAATCAAAACTATTAATATAAAAAAATCAATATGTCTTCTCGCTAGATTTTTTGCTAAATAATTTCAAAGTTTTCTTTTATACTGCTAAAATGTTGCGTGTTGAACGTAGTCACGTTTACAATACGAGTATAAATATCTTGACTTTTGGAATATGCAAGATTTAAAAGGTGACATAGATACAAAAGTAAATTTTATCAATTATTTAATTTATTCCAGAGACATATTAGAATGACCAGCAACTTATTTTCACTAGTATTGTGAAATTCACATTCTGATCACAAAGTCAGAATGAACGGTATAAACATTCCTCGTGCATGAGAAAAAAATGTACAGCGACAACAACGCGAGTGATAAAATATATAGTTATTACTACCTGTATTTTTTTAAAAAAATCCATGGTCGATAGGATTTCAGGCATAACACAAAAAATCTGATGGCTTTATTCGAAAACGGTAAGAAAATATCCCGATACTGAGGATATTAGCGGCCGGGGGGGGGGGGGGATGGTGTAACCTGCAATGCTCTTTCTATATCAGTCGCAAGCTATAGTATATGGCCCTAATTCTCAAACATTTGCATTTGTTAATTTGTTTTAATCTCAAATTTCAATACGCAAGATGTAAAACACTGCATTTAGCTTTTACACTTTCAGCTTTTGTTATATAAAAGAATAGTACATAGAAAAAAAAAGATACTTATAAATCGTTTACAGTTTCTTATAGGCTTACAGTCCAGGTGTTTACAGTATAAATTTGAATTTTAAATGCATGTCACAATTTATTAAATACATAAGAACAAAACAATAATGATAATTTTAAAAAAAACCAGGAAAGTGCATGAAATTAAATTTAACCCGTTTTTAGTGATGAGGATTTCCATTCTGAAAAGTATATACTTTTTATAGTCAGTGACTTTTGATAACTGCACCTGTATTAATTTATCGTCAATTATTTATTAAGTCTAACTATTTTATATTAACCGACTCTGTTTTTCGTGAAATAAAGACATAACAAGGATGAATGTAATTTATATATAGCTATGGATTAAACGGATATAGACGGATATAGACAAGGGAGGTAACTTCTTTATCATAAGAATTCCGCGAATTCAAGAAACCGCGATCGTGTCCGATGAAAGAAAACCGTGAAAATTACAACCCGTGAAATTAATCCCCTATACAGTATACGCATATTTTCGCCCAGGCTTTGATTGGCAGGAATGATGCAATACGCATGTTCCCCTGAGTTTTCCGCTAAACAATTTTTATTCATGATAACTTTCTTTCTGCACACCATAACTTTTACGCTGATTTATTCTGATTGAGTTTTAGCAGTTTAGTTACACTTACAATATAAATTATTCCTTTCATTTGGTATTGTACTTAATTAGTCCTAAGACATTACATTTAATCACATCAGAATTCAGACTGAAATTTAATGGTACATATAAAATATGTAAGAAGTTTAAGTACAATAGCTTGCACTTTGTAAAATAATCTACTTGATTCACACAGACTTGAAGTCGTTTGCAAAGAATTAAGCGGGAAACAACGTAACGTTGCCTTTGTTACGTAACCGACGTCATAATCAAATGTGCACAAAACAACCGCTCGAATCGTCACATTTGTGTACCAAAACTGATGACAAAAGCAAACCCGCGACCTACCTTAAGTGGTTCAGGAAAAGGAGTGATCGTATACCGTAGAGGTATTTTTTCGAGTTTAGTTTAACAGTAAATCTTTATTTAGATAATACCCTCCCCCCCCCCCCCCCCACACACACCCTCTCACTTCTAGTGTGTTCAAGGTTTCTTTTTCCGAAAAGTTAACCAAAAATAAGACTCCTGACCACCCCTTACACACATAAGCACGAAATAGAATTTTTGAGATCGTATTTAATTATATCAGAACAATTTAGGGTTTTTTTAGGGGGGGGGGTTAGATTTTTTTAAGACTCCACCCCACCCCCCTCGGCCTTTCTTGTAGTCGGGTTAGTTGCAGAACTAATATTTTGACAGACCGGTCTATCAATATGTATTTTTTTCGGAGATACTAACAGGTCAGTTTTCAGCTACGGACCGGGTACATTTGATAAATTATGTAAGGTCTACGTAAAAAAATATATATTAAGGTTTACAAACAACCTAATTAAAATTAGACCTTTTATCTCGCTCTTCGTTCTTGATATGTCGCTTTCTTTCACGAAGCGACATATCAAAAACGAAGTGCGAGATGAAAGGTCTAATGTTAATTAGACTGGGTGTACAAACAGAAATAAACCTTTTTCAAGTACAATAGAATTTTCAACGATAAATCACGAAAACTTGTGAATAGTATTTATGCACAACTGTGTTTCAATTACACTGCATCTGTATACATTTAATTTTATTGGTATTGCATTTCCAGCAAAAAGTGAAAGGCAAAAAAGTATATATCTGTACCTACTTTGTTTGTGACGTCACAGTAACGCAGTGTCATAAATTTAACGTAATAATAATAAAAACTGTCACGGCACTGAGCGTAATTTGAACTCCAAATCTGTACGGCAGCGAAAAGTGAGCTTTTCTGATCACATTTTGTCCGGCGTCCGTCTGTCTGTCCGTCCGTCCGTCCGTCCGTCTGTCTGTCTGTCTGTAGACTTTTCACATTTTCGACTTCTTCTCAAGAACCGCTGGGCCAATTTCAACCAAACTTGCCACAAAGTATCATTGGGTGAAGTTTATTCAAATGAAGGGCCACGCCCTCGTTCAAGGGGGGATAATTGGGAATTAATGAAAATTTGGTGGCATATTTTAAAAATCTTCTTCTTAAGAACCACTGTGCCAGGAAAGATGAAACTTAGGTGGAAACATCCTCAGGTAGTGTAGATTCAAGTTTGTTCAAATCATGACCTCCAGGGGTAGGGCGGGGCCAAAATGGCTAACCAAAGTTTTACATAGAAATATATAGAAAAATTCTTTCAAAATCTTCTTCTCAAGAATGACAAAGCCTTAATTCATCATATTTATATGGAAGCATGTTAAATTCAGGTAGTGTAGTTTCAAATTTGTTCAAATCATGACCCCCGGGGTAGGACGGGGCCAAAATGGCCGACCAAAGTTTTACATAGAAATATATAGGAAAATTCGTTAAAAATCTTCTTCTCAAGAATGAAAAAGCCACAATTCATCATATATATATATGGATTGGAAGTATGTTCAGGTAGTGTAGTTTCAAGTTTGTTCAAATCATGACCCCCCGGGGTAGGGCGGGGCCAAAATGGCCGACCAAAGTTTTACATAGAAATATATAGGAAAATTCTTTAAGCATCTTCATCTCAAGAATGACAAAGCCATAATTCATCATATTTATATGGAAGCATGCTCAAGTAGTGTAGATTCAAATTTGTTCAAATCACGAACCCTAGGGGTAGGGCGGGGCCAAACTGTCCGACCAAAGTTTTTAAAGAAAATTCTTAAAAAATCATATTCTAAAAAATAGCAAATCCATGATTGGTCAAGTTACTACTTTTTGATTTAAACTTTACAATAAAAAGCCATTTTCTACTTTTCCCTACCTTTAATGCTCAGGTGAGCGATGTGGCCCATGGGCCTCTTGTATTGACCATCTTTCGGCAGAAATTCATTAAATTAAGGCAAGTTTATTATTCATTTAAATTCTTGTTGTTATTCTCGCAGAACGTTGCTTTAGCGTTTCTACACGAAGCGATGCGCATTGTGGGTCCAAATTATTGCGGAAAAAATTCTAATATATGAATGTGCAGTAGTTCGAATTTTCTCTTCGTCCAGGCGTTGTCGTTAGAGCTCGCAGTGACGAGAGTCGCTTCCGCTCGCTGCGCTCGCATTTATCACTTTAATTCGGAAAATTTAGTTGTTTAAATTTGAAATGTGTTAATTTACTCAAAATGGCGATTCAAAATGACGTCATATACACTCGAATTTCGTAAAATATTCAAACTGCTTCATTCTGAGTCGTTTTGCAGAAAATGAATCACTTTTTTTCATTAATGAAATAATGATGAAATATGCAATAGAAGTTGGAGGATACTTTTGTAAATGACTTAGGAATTTTATGACACGGATTTTTGTTTAATGACTTCTATGGCACGCCAAATTCACAAAAATGAGCTAAACCTAGTTTTACAATTGATAAACTAGGTTTATCGACTGTAATCTATACTTTACAAATCGTTAACTATAGTTAACGATTCGTTAAGTATAGTTTTCATCTGTAAAACTATATTTAACGGTTGTTAACTATAGTTTATGAATGATAATCTAAGTTTATCTATGGCACGCCAAATTCACAAAAATGAGATAAACCTAGTTTCACAATTGATAAACTAGGTTTATCGACTGTAAACTATAGTTTACAAATCGTAAACTATAGTTTACAATTCGTAGTTTTCATCTGTAAAACTATATTTAACGGTTGTTAACTATAGTTTACGAATGATAATCTAAGTTTATCTGTCTGTAATAAGCGTTAACAATAGATTTTGTTGATAAACATAGATTCACGTTTGTAAACTATAGTTTACAATCGTAAACTATAATTAAGAGTTGTTAATCATTGTTTAAAAAATCGTGAAACTATATTTATCAGATCGTTAACTATAGTTAACGGTTTGTAAACTATAGTTTACAAATCGTGAAACTGTATTTATCAGATAATCTATGTTTTGCAATAGCAAATGATTGTTTTCAGTGTTAAGTATAGTTTACGGTTGTGAAACATAAATTATCGCGTTAACTATGGTTTTGCGGATGTAAAATATAGATTAACGTTGTTAACTATAGTTTACAGTCCGTAAACTATAGTTTACAACCGATAAACCTAGTTTATCGACTGTGAAACTATGTTTTGCTCATTTTTGTGAATTTGGCGTGCCATATACTTCTATTATTGAGATAGACTTTTCACGACAATTCCGAAGACATTTTACCTAATATGTTCACGGTGCGAGCGCAGATACTTATCCAGCTTTCATTTAGATCGGACTCGTCAAACTGCACGTGACATTCGCGGTGCGTATAAGGCTCTGACGTCATATGACGTCGTTTGCATGTTGCTTTACCAAACCGAAGCCTGAACAGGGGCCCACTCGATTGGGGCCCTTCTAGAAACAGAGTGGAATGTCAGAAGGGTTGGAATATGTATGTCTAAATCGAGTGTCAGAAGGATATTGAATATGATGGAATATCATCTGCAATGTTTTGAATTTATTTACTGCATTAGTTTTTTTTTTCAAGAATTTGAATCCTTTAATTTAAAGCATTAAATGTTAGTTAGAAAGGGAAACTAGATAGATAGTGAAGAGATAATTAGGAGTGGAAAAAATTTATTAAATATGATAATTTTGGGAACTTTTTATTTATGTAAAGAAAGGTTAAACATTCGCGGAAAAAAAATCTATGGAATGAATGTGCAGTAGTACCACCATAATTATAATGACAAAATACCATCATATAATGACAAAGTACCATCATATGATGACAAAATACCATCATATAATGACAAAATACCATCATATAATGACAAAGTACCAGCATATAATGGCAAAATACCATCATATAATGACAAATTACCATCATATTAAATGACAAAATACCATCATATAATGACAAAATACCATCATATAATGACAAAATACCATTATATAATGACAAAGGATCAGCATATTATGAAAGTTCTCCACATAAGGCAGTGACGGCGTTCCACAGATTCCCATTTTCGTCTTTGTAACATTGTACGTAAACGTATTTAGTAATTCACAATGTTTTAAAAGTAACAAACCACAAAGGCTCATGAACATAAGCACATAGAGTATATATATATTCTCATTTTATCTGGTCATTTTTATTCAAAATGAAAACGTATATCAAGTAATCGCCATTACGAATGGTCGAGGGTAACGCACACAAGAAATGTCTTGTTTTAATTGAGAAGTTTATAACTGAAAATATAAGATATCATGGAAGGAATTCACAACAAAGTAGGCTACAGATATCGAACCAAAACTGATATAAAGATTATATATATATATATAATCTTTTTTATCATGAATTAATCCATAATATTATTTTACAATTTCTCTTCAACTTTTTAATGACAACATTGTGAATTTCTAACATATCTATTAGAAAAAAAAGAAAGAAAAATTCAACATATTAGCTAGCTACAACCATATTTTAATGTTTGAAAATAGGAGCAACTTACCAATGAGAACTAAATTATATAAATATGAAAAATTGCTTTACAAACTTTGAATGAGTCGTTGTTCATTAGAATTTCTAAAATTAATTGTGTAGCGATCTAACTGGATCGGATCAAAGATCTAATTTTAATTAGATAATTGGATCAGGAAGGTTTTTCTGAATTAGGTACAATTTACAGATGGATAAACCCCAAACTTTCGCTCCAGATTAAGAGCCATTCTCTGTAATGATTTGAAATTTTATATAGGAGCTGTAGCACGCATAGTCTCAGAATATCTCCAAACTCTCTATGATAAAAGTCATTGATACCCTAAACTGAAATCAGGCAAAAATTGGTTGCTATGTTTTATAGTTACCATGGCAACATGTCTTAAAGTTCGAAAAATGGCATTTTTTAACATGTTTAGAGCCCCATAGTTAACATTTGCGGCAAAGCAAACAATTGGTACTATTGCTACTATTCAAGCTGAGTCCTTTAATTTGTTTCTTGATTAGATGGCAATTTAATTCTTAATGCAGCGAAAAATAGTTCACTTTTAAGCACTGGTACTTTGTTTCCATGGTTACACTGCAAAGTAGCAATTATACCCAATTTTTCTGATGGTTTTGGTGTTGCAAGGTCCTTAGGATGCATATTTGCCAGTCTTGAATTTTCATGTTTTTCCTCAAGACAGTAGCATTAACCCAATCTTAGTTACTGGTTTTGCATGGTTACACTGTGTTACCATGGCAACCATAAAAGTTATTTATAGAATAATATTGTTTATACTTATATACTGAAGGTCAACCATTTTCATTGTTTTTCGTAAGTTGTTGATTGAGTTTGAGCATGTAATACCTACCATTAGTGAATACGGAGTGTTTTTCAACATATTTCAGCATTGTAAATGTATTCCAAATGTACCCTTGGTTACCACTTACTTAGAGATATATTCTAAACAGTTTCTTTACAGTATAAGTGACATCCAGGTGTCATGTTTTTGTGAGAATGGTTTGTTTGTTCTTTCTAGTTTTTATTAAGCCACAGTCAATCTCTAAAGTGGCTGAAAATCTCAAATTTTCAAACTTTTCCGGCCGTTGCCATAGCAACCGAGACACATAGCAACGAAATTTTGATTAATATTGATATTTGTTTCTGGTGTCAAGTACTAAGCATGGATGAAGTTTCATCAAAATCGGTGACCAGGTGTGGCAACGAAGTTTAAGTGGTTACAGAGAATGGCTATTAAATATTTCATAGCCAAATCGTGGGGGAGGGGTATTTTTTATTCCATGTTCTCGAATTGATAATGACGGGGAAGTTAATCGGAACTTACCAACTGGTCAATAAATTATACTACGAGGGCGGTTCAATACATAATGTCCTCGGTGCTCGGAAAGAAGCAAAAGACACTTTTCAATGATTTGGTCTGAATGGTTTAAATCAAATATTCTCCTTGAATTAAAACAAATGTCCATAACATTTTTATCCAATTTCAGATTGTTTTTAAAACTCATTTTTGGGTGTGACCCTTAGTATACTGGAAAATGACGTATCCTATGATTTCCTGGACTTGTTTCTTCCTTCTGAAAGGTGTTTTTTCAAGTTTGGAAATAGAAACAAGTCAAAAGGTCAAAGATCTGGCGAATATTGTTTATGTGTAAAAAGATTAACTTTCTGTTTTTCCCAAAAACTATTATTTTTCAGGGCGTGCGGGTTTAGACGCTGTCATGAAGAAATTTAATGTAGTGTATTCCTGATTTTGGGTCCTTCCTCAAATAAACCTTTCGATTTTTTAAACAAAAAATTGCTTTCTAGACTCCTCCAGAAATGAAACTGTCTCCCCGAATACGAATTTGACCAACAAAGCCACTAATATTTAAGAAATTTGCATATAAATCTGTCTTTGTGCTCTTGGAATTCTTTGCTCTTGTCAGACCCTCGCTGTTTTTGTCAAGTACATCTCATGGTTAATTTTGTTTTGAGGGTTTTAAGCAATTGGTTCAAGTTTTATGATCTGTTTGAATTTCAAACAAACGTGGATAACTACAGTTACTGATATTTTAAAATAATTGTTAAGACATTCGTATACGCTGTCGTTTGCACTCATTTTTCAATAGGGTGACCGTTGAGAACTAAGCTATTTTCACCGTCAAGCATTTCTTAAAATCAGTGTAAATTACTCCCGAAATTATGTCTATCAAATTTGCTATGTGTCTTAAAGTCAATCATACATCATCAAATATTATTTGTTAAAATTTGGCAAGCAATACAAAAGTTTTTATAATTTTTGTTGGCAAGGACGGTACCCATTTTTTATGTCGATTATATATTTTTTATCATTGGAATCCACTTGCTCATTTGTCTATAAAACAGGCATTGGTTGCTCTAAATTTCAAATACTTCAGTAAATATTTCTTTTGGATTTTTAAAAAGTTTTACAGTAGCTTCATTGAAGCTTTTATTTTCACTCTTGTTTACTCATTCTTTACCATTCATTTTTAATGCAGTTTCTCGAATAGCCCTTGTTTTCCAGCTTCTCACGATGAAACTATGTGATTGTGGTCACACACACTGTTATAAATTCATTAAAGATTCAATAAGGAGAGAAAGTCAAGCTTAATGATATTGTATTGTATGTCATACAGTTCAGGACATTATTTGTTGAACAACCCTCGTAAGAAGTAAATTTGTCTGAAAAAAATGAAACTATGTTGGTTTACTATGACTATTTCCTTACTTATTGCATAATATGCACCATGTCTTAACGAGGGTCTTGCCCATGTTCTTCTGTGTTCGAATGGAACATAGCTGCAGTCATTAGGAAACGAAAAGGTGGTATGTAATTGTCGTTTTCCACTCTAAAATGGTACACAGTAAGAAATTTGGTGTGAAATATTGGATGAGAAGCACTGATTTCTACAGTTAATGACTTACTTTGACATTTAAACCAGCGTTATACTCCGCGTTAATGCTACGTTCCCACTGTCGTGCGGTCAGTTACGCACGTCACGATAGATCGATCGTAGTTGATCGCAGAGATACGTATATAGGTGCGTTTTCATACGTTTCGTTACGCTTTTATGCGCTATGGCAACGATGGATAAATTTCATGACATGCGATCTCTGACGATCTGACTTCCGTTCGGATAAGATGGATTACGTCCCAATAGGATTATCAAGATTTAGTCGAGAAAGGACCTCGATCTGTCACGAATATCACGATACGAGTTATCGATTAGAAAGGATCTCCTACGTTTTCATACGTACTCTTACGATACAATACGTTCATCGCGCACTCGTGTACGAAATAACACGTTCTTTGCAATTTCTTTCACGATCAGGATCAAGAAAGAACACGCTTTGAGCTACGATTGTACCCCAACAGACATATAATAATCTTGCTATAATGAGTCCTTTATATTTTATCTATTAAAAAGTAAAAAAAAAAAAACATAAACATAAAATCAATAATTACTAGTATGGCAGAAGTGGAGGTTGATGACAACTTCATAAACGTGGTGTTTGTAGTTTAACTCTAGTCTCGGGCAAAGAGAAAAATTAAAGAATGCGTGGGTTTAAAAATTCAATTCCAGATTTTAAATATTGCATGGAATAAATAAAATTTCATAGTGTTTTATTTTCCATAAAAACACTACGATGTTTTTACGATATAATTTTAGAAACAGATTTTTAGCCAATCAAATTCGAGGTCTAATTCTTTGCCCGGGACTAGAACATACAATTCTATGGTACAGGTTTACTTTCCACTCGGCGATCAGAGTTTTGACGCTGATTACAGAGATTAAAGAAAATAAAGACAAGCATGCCAGATATGGTTGTGTAGATAAATTATCGTAGAAGACATAGGTATAAACAGTTTACCCGTGCATTTCCTATGAAAGTGTAAATGAGCGCGATTCTAAGGCAGGGGGGTACTCGGTGTAAATCGGAGTTAGATACCTTGTGTTATTATTATACTATGGGTCAAAAATTTATTACAGAAACAAGTGCCTGTGGTTTACTCTCATACGTCCGTATCAAATCGTCTCTGAGCGGGAAAATATCGTGTCAGCACGTGAGCAGTAGGACCACGCAAAACGTCACAGATAGTGACAGAACGTGAGGCATCCCAACGAATCGCCACTCAGCGGGATGTTCTTTCTGTCCGAGATCGATCCCGATAATCACGATATGAAAGCCAGATTAAATGGGTTTACTTACGATACAGCTGAGGCTAGTTACGATGTAATGCGATTTGATACGATGATAACGATTATAATTTAATCGTGTTAATCGTAGAAAATTTTTTGACAGTCAAAAAAAATTTCACGATCAACACGATAGCACTAGTGAACACAAGAGTTGTTTCGGTTGGATATACGATCAATACGATTTGTCCACGTTCGAGGCCCCGATTTTAATCGTGGCGCCAATCGTGATAGTGGAAACATAGCATAAGGAATTTATACCCGGTAATACATGACAGTTTTGGTATTACATATAGGGAGAGTAACATTATTTATTAGGAGGCAGAGAAGCTTGAATTAAAATACATATACTGTGAAAACACTAACATTCGTGGGGGTCTAATTTTCGTTGTTTTCGAGGCATAGAGAGACCCATGAATTTATGACCATTATGAAATTAAAATTTTCTTATCCTTTAAATGAAACAAGAAAAATTCCAGGAACGTTTAGTATCATATTTTTTAAAATATTTTTAAAACCACAATTGAAATGGTTATTGTAATATAACAATAATCGAAATTTCCATGGGCCACAGCTCGCCTGAGAAAGATTGATCCTGCTGTTCTTCACCTGATTCCCCTTTGTAATACCTATTGTGGCCCCGTCCTACCCTCATCTTACACAATACCCAAATATGCTTCTACGTAAATTTCAGGTTATTTGGATATTATACTAGAAAAAATACAAGAATGGTAATCTAACAACCAAGCTATATGTTAAACGTGATGACTGGAACTTTCCCTTGTGTAGCAATATATCTTCATAGCCTGCATACGGAGTTTATATAACTCATTTTGATGCGATACGCAAGAGCATATTCTACGTATGTACAGTTTCTACTTATGTACAATTTCAAAAACGAGTTCAAATCGTTGACCTTGACAGCAAATAAAATTTATCATTGCGTCAAATTTGCTGACTGAGGTTTTTCATATTGATTGCTAGGCCATTATTGATACACTGAGGACGGATTTTTTTCCGTTATTTCCCGATCATGACAAGGAGCACACGGCGGTTGATACCGGTCAGCAGGGGATGCTCACTCCTCCCTGGCACCTGATCCCACCTCTAATTTTTGGAGGCCCGTGTTTGCACTACTCCTATTTTGTATAATTATACTGTTCTACGGAATTTTGAGCTTGAATACTGTTCGTTATCTCAATATATTTCAACAGGATTGTCCAGATAAATTTTAGCTTTCCTGACCCCAGTGGTTCCTGAAAAGAGTTTTCCTATATATTTCAGTATAATACTTGGATTCCCTATTTTGCCCGCACTCTACCCACGGGGGGACGGGATTTGAAGAATTTACACTTTCATTTAAGTTTCGTCTTTTCTGATCCAGTTGTTCTTGATCGAGCAGAAGATTTTTTTTTTCATTTCTTAACTATTTTGATATAAAAATTGGATTCCATATACTATTCTGCCCCACCCTACCCCCAGCAATTTAATTCAAATCATGGGCCTAGAAAACGATTTATAATAGACCGAAAGTGACACTTGTTAGACTAAACTGTATATTACAATAAGTTGCAAAGTAGAGTGCATCAGATATATGGTTACCTTATAAATTTGATTATTAAAAAATATATGTATCCTTATGTCTATAACATTGTGATTGTCTTAATTCTGTTGCATTTAGTTATCATCAGTACGTAGAGTTATTCTGACATAGACAGGGTCTATGTTCGATTAGTCTTAGTCTTACGAAAAAATAGAGAATACGACTCTTCGGTATTGTATTAACATGTTTACAGTGTATGCTACAAAGGCAAACATCCAGAAAATCCACTTTTAGTGTTACAATATTAAGTTATTTTGTAAAAATATAACGTCGTATCTAGCGTGTTGTTAGTTACTTTGATCTCACTTAAAAGAAAATTAAGTTACTGTTTATTTCAACTTTATTAAAAAATACTGAATCGCTTCGAATATCAGTACATCTTTAGGATCTTGATTTCATAGCATGGTAAATCACTTTTTCGCAAAGAAAAGTTTCCATACGTCATCTGAACAACTATTTTTGAAATTCAAATAGAACTGCTTATTTTGCAAAAAAGGATGATCAATAAGCTTTGTATGTTTATTTTCTCTCATTATTCTAGAAATGAGTATTTGGAAATTGGATTCATCCAACGTTATGGAAAAGTTTGACTGCGTTTCAGTGTTGGGTGGACGTAGGAGTTCTTCTATCATCTCAAAGTGGCAGTGATTTAAAAGGACAGGCAGATAGATAGGATCTCTTGCGCAAACTTGGAACAAACCCATGCTGAACAGTTCATGTTTCATTTTCATTGTCCCTCCATCAACAGAAACATCAAGATAACCATGAAGATGCCGGATATTTTCCTGGATGTCATCTGTTGTTAGTCCAAACGGTTCTGCTGCAGCCCAGTCTGGCATCTCTTTATCAAAGGTGTAAGTTTTAATAAACGTGGTGAACACAAGAATATTGAACAAATCTGGTTTTTCTGACAAAATATTCTGAAACAAAGAACACAGCGTTTTCAAGGGGTTTAATGTTGCTTCCTTGTTGGTAAATATGTCATGATGGTTACAATAGAGTAAAGTTAAAGCTGGATCACCGATTATTCCTGAATTTCCTTTTAACGTATTTTTCAATGATTCAAAGTCAATCCTCCAGAACCAACAATTCGGATCAATGGTACAATGGCCATTCTTTCTTTGCTCTTTAAAAATAAGCATTTGTTCAGCATCCGTTATCTCGTTTAAGTCAACTACTGCTCGTTTGTTTTGAAGAATGTTTATTGATGTATCCCTTAACAACTCATCATACACATGATCATGAATAGCCAACAAGATTTTCAGTTGTCCACCTTGATCATTTTTTTCTGGATAATTCAAAAGATCAATAATTTCTGAGGTGGCGCTATAGGCACCTCTGTCATAAGTTCCAAAAAAGTTATCACAACATAACAGAACCTTCTCATTTTCTTTAATATCGACATCTAGGCTGTTCAACACTTCCTCCCTCCAGTTTACAATCCAGCCTAATTCTCTGTATAGTTCATCAAAGTATTTCAAAAAACTAGTCTTCCCGCATCCTATGGCACCTTTACAAATCACTAAACCACTTTCATTGAGGATTTCCTTTAACAACGTTATTTGTTTTCTTGTGATTATCCCACTACTAATTTTGCATGCAGGTTTAAGTTGAACACCTTCAATAAATACATTTATATTTTAATTTCTTTCTTTATTTATAGATTGAAAAATTGCTAAATATAATTTTTGTACAATAATTGGACTCTACAAATATTAATATTAAAGTATCATATACAACAACATAAACAGACAAGCACTTACTTGGCGATATTTTTTCATTTGGAAATAATTGATCGACATCCTCAATACTTCCAAATCTTTTCTGCATTCTTCGATACAGATCGTCAAGTTTATCAAATACAGTCATTCCATCGCAGTATCTATTCCACATTAAACGTACACGCTCAATATCAGCTCCGAGTCCTAAGTCAGTTTCATAGGGTTCATAGTCCCATCCCCGTTTAGGCGGCTGTATGTGTTCACAAACATTACGAAGAAGATTGTAAACTACCAACATATCTATTTTTTCATAATCCTTCAAAGACTTTAGGCTTTGTAAGGGTTCTAGCAATACTTCGTTAAAATGTTCGTCTAGAGAACTTTTGAATAGAATGAATTTTTCTTTCAGTTCCTCGATGCGTATATAGTGTTTTAGGCAAATAACGAGATATCCTTGAAGAACTGTAAGTTTCCATGATATGGTTCCTCCAACGAATGATACATCATCTCCTATAAAAAAAAAAAACAGCTTGAACTAGTGCTAATTGTAACGGGGACCGTTACAGATGTTCCCCAAACGCTCCCCAACTCCCTTTTATAATCATATTCCCTGTAGGCGTAATTAAATAAGACAAAGTCTATGCATTTGAGACTTTAACAACGTTTACCAAGAAGTGTACCATGTTCATTCACATTTCATTATTGCACATTTGCGCATGTGAATGCATGTGCGTAATGACCATATCATATTGTCTACACAATCTATATATTTTAATATGCTAAATATAATCCAAAAGTATAAAAAAAAAACAAAAAAAAACGGTCATTCAAGTTTTTTTTTTATTTTACCCATTTCACGTGCACGCACGTGCATGCATGAGCATGGTGACCATACATTCTTGTAGAAGTCCATTACATCTATCTATGTTCTAAATCCCACCCCGTTTGGTTGAAAACCAAGGGAGTTATACCTGTTTAAAGTTTCAGCCAATCAGATTGCAGCGCATGTACACGCACATGTATGCATGTGCATAGTGACCATACCTTCTTGTAGAAGTCCAGTATATATATATCTATGTTCCAAATCCCATTCTATTTGGTTGAAAACCAAGGGAGTTATGGTTGTTTAAAGTTTCAGCCAATCAGATTGCAGCGCACGTGTATGCCTGTGCATGGTGACCATACCTTCTTGTAGAAGTCGATTATATATATTTATGTTCCAAATCTTATCTTGTTTGGTTGAAAACCAAGGGAGTTATAGCAATTTAAAGTTTCAGCCAATCAGATTGCAGCGCACGTGCACGCACGTGTTTTCATGATAATTGCTATATACCATGTTGTAGGATATCCTTATGCATGGCTATGTTCAAAATTTCAAAGGATTTCGTCAAAAAACAAGAAAGATATAGAGACTTTAGTTTCAGCCAATCAGAGCAAAGCGCACGTGCATGCGCGTGAGATCTTGCTATTTTGACCATGTCATCTTGTCTATAGTACTAATATATCTTTACACTATGAGTTTCAAAGCATTTCATCAAAAAAATAGAAAAGTTAAGGCAATATACATTATATTGGTCATTTCACATGATGCACGTGCGCGCTCTTGCAAGCACGTGCGCACAAAATGACCTTGATTCCGCAAATCTACATAACATGTCTACTGACCCTAAAAAGGTTTTACCTACATCGGATCAACAGTTTACAAGATCACTCCCGGACAAAAAAGTACCCAGGAAGAAGAAGAAGAAGAAGAAGAAGAAGAAGAAGAAGAAAAATAATAATAACTAGTGCTAATTGTAACGGGGACCGTTACAGATGTTCCCCAAACGCTCCCCAACTCCCTTTTATAGCCATATATATATTCCCTGTAAGCGTAATTAAATAAGACAAACTCTATGCATTTGAGACTTTGACAACGTTTACCCAGAAGTGTACCATGTTCATTCAAATTTTATCATTGCACACTTGCGCATGTGAATGCATGTGCGTAATGACCATATCATATTGTCTACACAATCTATATATTTAAATATGCTAAATATTAAAGTATTTAATCCAAAAGTATTAAAAAAAATGCTCATTCAAGTGTATTTTTGATTTTACCCATTTCACGTGCATGCACGTGCATACATGTGCATGGTGACCATACCTTCTTGTTGAAGTCCATTACATCTATATATGTTCTAAATCCCATCCCGTTTGGTTGAAAACTAAGGGAGTTATAGCTATTTAAATTTCAGCCAATCAGATTGCAGCGCACGTACACGCACATGTATGCATGTGCATGGTGACCATACCTTCTTGTAGAAGTCCATAATATATATATATGTTCCAAATCCCATCCTGTTTGGTTGAAAACCAAGGGAGTTATAGCTGTTTAAAGTTTCAGCCAATCAGGTTGCAGCGCACGTACACGCACGTGTATGCATGTGCATGTTGACCATATCTTCTTGTAGAAGTCCATTGTATATATCTATGTTCCAAATCCCATCCTACTTGGTTGAAAACCAAGGGAGTTATACCTATTTAAATTTTCAGCCAATCAGATTGCAGCGCACGTGCATGCACGTGTTTTCATGATAATTGCTACATATCATTTTGTAGGATATCCTAATGCATGGCTATGTTCAAAATTTCAAAGGATTTAGTTAAAAAACAAGAAAGATATTGAGACTTTAGTTTCAGCCAATCAGAGCAAAGCGCACGTGCATGCGCGTGAAACCTTGCTATTTTGACCATGTTATCTTGTCTATAGTACTAATATATCTTTACATTATGAGTTTCAAAGCATTTCGTCAAAAAATAGAAAAGTTAAGGCAATATACATTATATTGGCCATTTAACGTGTTGCACGTGCTCGCTCTTGCAAGCACGTGCGCGCAAAATGACCTTCGTTCGGCAAATCTACATAACATGTCTACTGACCCTAAAAACATTTCACCTTAGTTGGATGTGTAGTTTACGAGATCATTCGCGGACAAAAAAGTGCCCAGGAAGAAGAAAAATAATAATAATAAGAAACAGAGTAAAAACAATATGTTCCCCAACTTCGTTTGGGGAACATAATAAGAAACAGAGTAAAAACAATATGTTCCCCAACTTCGTTTGGGGAACATAATTATGACATCAAAATCTGGATGAAAGAATTACTTGGTATAATAAGTTTTTTGTCAAGGCACTATGATGATCGTAAATCACAAACAATAAAAATAAAGAAATGAACAGAAAAATATATATTTGACAGAGTTAACAAAACTAACATATTGCACACTGCAAAATAGTTGAAAAGCAGTCAATAGTAGTTTGTATTGTAAACTATGGACGTGCATTTTGTCCCCCGCTAAAAGTGGAGGATATTAATTTCTGTCTATCTGTCAGTCTAGCTGTAGTTCTGTCTGTCTGTAACGCTTTCAGTTCCACGCGATATCTAATGAAGCGTTTGCGATAAAAAAAAATTTCACAAAAAATCCCTAGGGCCCAAGTAAGATCCCTATTGATTTTGAGGTCAAATGGTGAAAGGTCAAGATCATAAATTAGAAGATTCTGTCTTTTAAATCTTTCATTTCCATGCGATATCCCCAGAAACATTTGAGTTTTTGCAATGATATTTTATACCACAACTCCAAATGGCTTAAAAGAAGACCCCTATGTATTTAAGGTCAAAAGGTCATTCATACATTTTAAGTGTGCAAAACTTTCATTTCCGATTGATATCTCAAAACCCTTTTTACTGTTTGCAATTAAATTTTATATCATGATAGCTCCATATGCCCCCTTGCCCTTTTGTCCGTACCTCTGTTCGACTGTATTTTTGTCTATCTGTATCGCTTTCTTTTCCAAGCGATATCTGGAGATTGAAGCCTTTAAACTTTGCAATTTAATTCTACATGACATTCTACACTCACCATATTACCTAAAGAGGACGCCTATTGATTTTAAAGTTAAAAAGTTCAGTAGAGGTTAAACTGGTCGTACTTTTTTTTTGTAAAATTTTGACAATGTAGAATGTGATGTTAACATGTAATTATATGTATATGACCTATTGTGTGCATTCATTTCCTCGTTACAATAAGCTCGTCGATGATTTAGGGGAAATCTTCTCGCTGACTATGCGAGAGGCACCCGGTACAAATCCCGATTGATCCTTTTTTTAAATATTTTTTTCTCAATTACTTAATGATAATATTTAACACCTGCAATTAAGAAGTTATGACGTATGACATATGCAAAATAATATTTTTACTGTGCGTTAAATATTCTATATTAAAAGAATCTTCATACATTTATAGTTTCATACACTAGAGTCGCAAAGTAAGGAGTTGGTCCTTACGTCGCGGGTTCGAATCCCACTGTGGGACGTGGAGATCGTATTTCATTCTATCTCATATGAATAAAAAATGAATATTTTAAACGCATTTCTGAAACAGGGATTGGGTAATTTTCTTTTAAAAGTAATTATCTAAATAATAAAAATTATTTTTACTTTGCATTCAGATAATTTACAATTAAAGGACATGCCTATAAGGTATGTAATTCGTTAAATTACAAAAAAAAAAAATTGCAAAAACAATAACATGTATTGTTAAACTACAGATTTTATTTTTCCGTCATATATTTATAATTCTTGTGAATGAATATTCAGAAAATCTTTGTATATACAAGTTTAAAATCTGCACAAACAATACGTGTATATCAATTCAAGACATAAATAAAAAATATTAGTTTAGGAACAGTGTATCTTTCTGGGTTTTTTGAAACAATTCCAAAATAATCCTTGACGTGTTTCAGACAATTTTCCACAGGAAACCTATATTTACACAATTAAATTGCAAGGTATAACAACTAAAATCCTAGATTTTATAAAAATTGATTTTTAGGTAACTTGAACATCATATATTGCTTATAATATTAAAGTTTTTCCTCATAAATATAACCTGTGTGGTTATAAAATGGGGACAAGCCCCCTCGTCTGATATCTGAAGATACACTCGTTAAAAGGTACTCTATATATTACATATACATATGATCGATAGAATTTCCTTGTTTAAAATATTCTTCTTTCAACAAAAGAAATGCAAGTTGTTATGTACATGTATATTGCAAATTTGTGTACTCTTGTATCGAAAAAAGATATATACCAGTGCATAATCTGCTCGAATCCGTTTACAAACAATTTTCAACATGCCATAGCGTCGTGTTATATAACATCTAATGAAATATCTGAATTTATGTTTGAATTATCTATTCATGACCAAGTCTTAGACAAAAAGACGTTCAAGTTATTTTTTTATTTAGAGTTTCTAGTAAAGCCACTTACCATGACAAAGTGTATGAAAAATAAACATGAGGTTGTTCTTTTATGTTTTCATACAGCGTATATAAACAAACGATATATACATCTTGTTTTTTATTAATTGTCATTGATGATAACATACTGGACTTAATGATTGTTCAGATGCAGAAATATATAATAACTATTCAATATTATTTTTCTATTTAATTAGAAAGGTCACAGAAGTACACGAACTACAATGTATCTGGTTCATATTCCTCATTAAAAAAATTAAAGAGTATCCTACTCTTACTTAAACATCAAGGATATACAGTCAAGCTATCCTTATATTTGAAGGAAAAAATCAAGAAAAATACAATATCTTTATTAATCAGTCCCACAATAAGTGACTTTGCTGTCAGAAGGGAAAAAAAAATCTTTTTGTAATACCATTGTAAAACACCTCCTACCCACCCACCCCCTTCCCAAGTGTGTATTGAAAGAAAACCACAAACAAAAGTAAGTGATATCATATTCTTTGATTAACTCTCTTGAATCACTGTATAATGTTTAGCAACCTATGAATCAGACATGAAAGAAACCATGTGTGTGTGGATAGGGGAATACAATTTACCCCACCTCTGTCGATTTTTCCGTGAAATCCTGGCTTACGATTGGTTGAAGTCTGTCACGTGAAGACAGTGGATTACTTATACCCGGTCAGTTGTTAATCTATACCCGGTCGATGTATTACGTCACAAACACAAACGTGACGTCATAATAGGCACATGATAAGCGTGATGAAGCATTTAGCAGAGAAAACCATTTACCGTATATATACGGAAATGTTTCATCGGTGGGGTAAATTCGTTACATAGTCTTTTAGTGACAGGGTATGGGATGATACCTGGTTAGTAAATTTCATACCTGACTCGGCTCCGCCTCGCCAGGTATGAAATTTACTAACCAGGTATCATCCCATACCCTGTCACTAAAAGACTATGTAACTAATATTACCCCACCTCTGTTGATTTTTCCGTGAAATCCTGGCTTACGATTAGTTGAAGTCTGTCACGTGAAGGCGGTGGATTACTTATAGATAGTTTTCGATAGGCCTGAATTTAGCGAAAGTTACCTCCCGTTGGCCGCCATATTGGAGGTCGACTCAGTGATTTTCCCTCTTTGTCTTACCAAGTTTAAGAAAATATAGCAGAAATATTTGGTGGAAAATCTTTCTCAAATAATTTTTTTTAAATAAAGGAGGCTTCCAAAAATTTATATACTTCAGAAAAATAATGATTTCTAATTCAAAATAGCAAATATAAAAATTTTAAATTGGTTGAACAATGAAGGAATATGAGCATTTGGACCTCCAGTATGGCGGCCAACGGGAAGTAACTCTTGGTCAATCGAAAACTATCTATACCCGGTCAGTTGCAAATCCATACCCGGTCAGTTATAAATCTATACCCGGTCGATGTATTACGTCACAGACACAACGTGACGTCATAATAGGCACAGTATAAGCGTGGTGAAGCATTTAGCATAGAAAATCATTTATAAACCACAGATAAAACGTAAATGTTTCATCGGTGGGGTAAATTCGTTACATAGTCTTTAGTGACAGGGTATGGGATGATACCTGGTTAGTAAATTTCATACCTGACTCGGCTCCGCCTCGCCAGGTATGAAATTTACTAACCAGGTATCATCCCATACCCTGTCACTAAAAGACTATGTAACTAATAATATATACATCATGCAATACAATAAATTTATCTACAATGGCCATGTCCCCTAATATATTAATAAAACATTGATTTTACTAGTCAAAACATTACTTTTTAGTTGAGGACCCCCCCCCCTCCCCATCACACTGAAATTTCTTCAACAGACCTGGCAGCTAGATCTAAAGAGCTCAATTTCAAAAAGATTGGGGTTAACAGAAGGACTGAAATGCAACTGTACAGTGATATTGAAGTAAATCATATTCATAGATATAGCACGTCTCAAGGATTAAGTGCAAAAGAGAGTAAAGTATTCTCACTCAGAACAATTTAATATGTACAAAGTACAGGGTAGGAAACAGACGAATCTGGCCTCTTATTTGATGTAAAAATCAGAATACTGGTAAAATTGTGATAGTTTGTTGTTAAGAACTAAAAATGATGTTTGCTTTAAAACCAGCACTAATTTGGATTTTTGGATTCAAAGTTTACATGGAAGCTACTACTACAGGGTACAGAAGTACATGTATGACATTTTCCCGATTTTCCTCAATTCTGGTGGGATTTCATTATATTTGAAATACTTTTCTCTTCGGAAAACATAGAGCACACGTTTGCCTATCTGAGATTTTTGCACATAAATTACATCTAATACTCATGTATTAAATCTATATAAATGCTGTAAATCGATAAAAATTTGCATTAGAATGGGAAAATTCAAAGTTGACCTATTTTCTGACCCCTCTATGACCTCTGTGTATTCTAAAACTTATAACCAATACTCATTTTGTGCAGGGGCGACAACAAGCTTTTGTGAATAAACTGTTGAATCATTCTGAAAGACTACTAAAATCAGGGACCAAAAAGGGGTCTTACCAAATATTGTCCTTTTATATCATTATGATTACTACATGTATTTTTACAAGCTAAAATAAAAATACAACTTTATCATGTCAACATTTTTTTCTTAACTTTTTTAATGCAAAGCTTATTATAACAACTTTGAACAATTATAACATACATTTGATTTTCCTGAGCAAACATGCCAATACGTAAAGATATAATATACTAAGTACTTTGAATTTAGTTGTAAATTAATGTGTTTAAGAAAAAGGACAGTCTGCGAACGTCTTGATCAAATTGCTAAAATTAATATGTCCATGGCAAATGTAAATCTTGGATATTTAGTTGAAGCTAATAAGTATATTGGTGTAAATAAATGAACCAGTATCCAATTTATCTTTCAACAAAGATATGTATATGATTTCAAGGCCGTAACTACCATTGAGGCAAGTGAGGCAAATGCCTCACTAATTTTTTTAGAGGTTTTTGAAAATGAAAAAGTTTTACATTGTATTTATGTGTGTCTTCGTGCTAAATTAATATTTTCAACTTTGATTCTGTAAATCCTTCATCTCACCAGGTGCCTAATTTTCATTTCGAGCGCATGTAAAATTTAATTCGAAATGTTTCTTTTGTAAAATGTTCAATTATTTAATCAACACCCCTTCTAAGAATTTCTCATTCATATTGAAACACTTGCCGATGGAGGGCTGCAAGTTTTAAATCTGTACTGGGCTTTCAGGTTCACTGAAGATGATTGAACAGTGAGAGGTCTTTTTTGTGCCATCACTTACTGTGACATAGGATCTCGGTTTTTACGGTCTCATCCAAAGAACCTGTCTCTACATCCCGCAGTGGGAATCGAACCCGTGATGTAAAAGGATCAATTCCTTAGTCTGCGACTTCAGAGCATAGGCTCTAACCACTGTGCCATTCAAAACGTAAAAACTTTATAAGATTTAATCTTTCATTTTCTAATACCCAGGTTTCAGGACCTCCTTCCCCTTGGAAACCTCAATAACTGGTCACGAGGTACTACCCTTGCCCCGTCTGAGACTAGGAATACACAACACCCTTGCCTCACTAAAAATTTGAGCCTAGTTACGGCCTTGCTAATGAGACTAGCACGCTAACCACTACGCTACACAAGTCCTGATGAAGTGTGGCATTTAAATCATGTTTGTGATATGACCATTGACTTAAGGGACTTCAAGTATTTCTCGAAAAGATACGAAAGTTATGTCATAAACTTATATTTTTAAGGTATAGTGGGTCATTGCTCCATAATTTTGGAAACCAAAATATGTATGTTTTTATGCCAATTTTGAGGGTTACCTTTAAAAAAAATGGAGAGAAGACCCACTCATAACGAAAAATAGTGTTATAGTGTGAAAAAATGACTCGTTTTGTCCTCTTTCGTGTGTGTATAATATTTCATAGGCAAATAACTTCAATTTTCATGAGATTTGTGCAAGTTGTAGAGGTTTTACATAAAGTATACTCTAATGTAAGGTGAAATATTAAGGAAAATTTTGATAAAATTGAGATTTAATTTTTCACCTTCATGTTTGTCGCGCTATGGGCTTATCTCTCGTCATGTTTACCCATCTCCTTTTTCTTATTTTCACATATGGTAAAGAGGTCATATAGAGATAAAAAAAAATGATACAAAAACAAAAAGTTTTGATCGTTTAATAAGAGAGTAAAAACACTTTCTATGGATTTTTGGCTCATATCTGTACTTAGACTGGATGCTTTTATAAGCTAATATAATTGTTGTCTGTTCGGAAAATCATATTTATTTGATATATTTTAAAACTTGAGTCCCTGATTATTAATTTAGCTTACATTTGAAGAATTCTTCAAGTCTTTGATTGTGTAAAAATTATAACTAAATTCATTGTTCTATGATAATTTTGAGAGGCAGAAAAGAAGATAATTTCATACGCCACCATTCCGCCAAATATATAGTCCATGCTAGTTTTCAAACACAGTTTACCATTTCTATTTAAAGTTGTACAATTGTGATGAGGAAAGAAAAATATGGTCTTTTAAATCTCTTTCACCCAAATATATAAGACATATCAGCAAATATACATTGAATATTTCATCTAGTCAGAAACCAGAGAAGAATCCTACCTTAAAGTTCAACATCTTGCACATATTTTACGACACACACAGTCCTATACATACCGAGACAGACACAGCCATCTTTAACATTATCAGGTCCTGCCGGTCCCTGGGGCCCAGGCTCTCCTTTACTTCCTTTCAGACCTTGCCCACCTGTCTCTCCAGGTATCCCCTTCTCTCCTGGCGATCCTTTGGTTCCTTTCGGACCACGATTCCCTTGTTCTCCGGTTTCGCCCTTTTCCCCCTGTTCGGTTAGCATTGAAATATTATACATTTAACACGTCAAATCAAAAAGTCATAAATACATAAAATTTTAAAAAAAGAAATCTTGCTTAATCTTGATAAATACCCGATAACATGGTTATTGTAAATAACTTACTTTAATTCCTGATTCCCCTTTGGAACCTCTTAGTCCTTGATCCCCTTTTGGACCCCTTGGACCAATGTCACCTTGAATTCCTTTGAATCCTTTCGGACCAATATCTCCCTTCATTCCTTGTTTCCCCTTACCCCCTGGGAGTCCCGGGTCGCCTTTATCGCCAGTTTTGCCCTGAAGTCCTGGATCACCAGGGGACCCCCTCTCCCCCTTGTCTCCTGACAATGAATTCAAAACGTTAATGTCCTTTTTTCTCAATGAGTTTGTCGATATTTACTCAGATTTGTAGGTATTAAACCTAAATTTTTCAGCCTTTACCAGTCTCCTGAGTCTGTTTTTAAAAAAAATTGACTGGATAAACTCTAAACATTTAAGGACATACGCAACGTACCTTACCTGCTGATAAATTTTCAAGATTTTCTTAATTTAAGATTATAGTGTCATCAAATGTTCAAAGACAAAAAATCAGCATGCATTACCAGGGTTTTTTAAAAGATATTAAAATTGATGAAAATATTTGGATAATTCAAAGAAAAATATATAAAAAATACTAAACATATATTGTAGATGTTTCTTTTATCCAAAATTGTTTTAGAAGAAGTGTACAACACCATATATAGAAATTAAAATATAACACACAGTTCCTTCAAGAATTGGAACTCTTCAACTCCATTGAAAAAGACAAAAAAAAAAGTTCAAACTACGTTGTGTTTGACCTTAATGTAACAGTTATTATTTTCTCCCTCGTTTCACTCCTCCGCAAATAAATATTTTCTTGACTAATTTATTGAAAAACAAAGAAAAAGAATATACTGTAGGATTGTTGCGTTCGTTACAAATCGCATTTTTATTCAAAACATACAAATCAAACTCATAAAGTTTACAAGATAAGCAATGCAAGGGCTGGGAGGGCAGGGAAAGCCAAAGACACAAAACAACTTGCGATTCTTTGTAACGAACGTCGCATTAATCGAACATTCCCCGGTAAAAGCATTTATAGTGAGCGCTAAATCGCTCGTGCATGAAAAACCAGTTTCTTTAGATACGAAGTTTCACGGAGAATACCGAAATAAAAACGTAAAGAAATAAATTTATTTTCTCCCTCGTTTCACTCCTCCGCAAATAAATATTTTCTTGACTAATTTATTGAAAAACAAAGAAAAAGAATATACTGTAGGATTAATTTAAACATTATTTTATTATGTAAAGTAAGCTTACATAATTGGATTGGACATCAGGCATGGCCTATATAAGTCCTCTCCAAAATACTGTAGGATTGTTGCGTTCGTTACAAATCGCATTAAACAAAGGACAGTAGTTGCAATAAAGTAATTTTATCATCCAAGATTCATTGAAACCAAAATTTCAAGATTGTCTTTTATATAATCGTCTTTGGCTATATCCGTGACCCACCGACCATGTATTTTAAGCAATTGATCAGACACATTAAATTATTAACAGCGGCTGTAACTCCGCCGCTACGTCAACTGTGTAAAGCATAATAATTTAGAACTGTCAAAGCCAATTTTATTCAAAGAAGACAACAATATTTCCCTTTTTCTTGTACCTGACAGAGGTTTTGATTTATTTGAAGCTTTGTATTTATTAAGAGATTTTACAAAATTTACAGCTGTAAACATGTAATCATTGGAAGACTTATCCATATCTAACATGTCGATGTATTTCTTTAACCAAAACACAGAACACAAATCGTTTCAAGTTTTTGCGATTATCACCGAATTTCCTCTCCTGTAGATATCCGTTTTGCTTCTGGGAATATTAATTTCGATGTGAGCACTTTTCCATTTGATATCACATAATCGTATATTTGATAATTCACTGAATCTAAAGAAACCAGAAAATCCCAATAAACACATCACGAAGGATCTTAATTTCAGCACATAAGAAGGATCCTTGGAAGAAAAATCCATCAATTTACGTAATATATCTGTATTGATAGATTCTTTTTTGCTGATAGGTTTTGATAACATGCGCCTTCCACCTTCAAGCACTAGTTTCAGGAACTTATCTTCGCATGGATTCAAATTTGAAGAAAATTCATGAGTCCAACTTGTACTGTAGAACCAGAAGCGACGTTGATACCCTCTGTTGCACCAAACCTCCCATAAAAAGAGCGACAGTAGAAACTGATGCAGGAAAATCCGTAAATGAATGCTTCGAACACCAGTCTCTGAATTTAGAGAAATATATGCTGTACATCTTGTTCGTTGACTGGGATTTTGCATTTCTCACGATATGCGGCAAAGACTCCACTATATAGCTAAAATGAAAGATCGACTTTAAACTTGACAATATTTATCCATTGGCCTTGATAATTCTTCAAAGTCTGAAATATATAGCAATAAAGCACATTAAAATTCAAACCAAATTTGCACAATATAACCAATAATAGTCACAATATTATATAATAATAATAATAATAATACTTTTTTAAAGAGGGTAACCCGATTGGTGCAATGCACTAGTCTTCCTCGGGGCCCTCTAAACACATGTACAATAATACAATTATTAAGACATTGTACAATATTATAATAAATAATACAACATGACGTGAAAATACAAGGACATATACCAAGGCCGTAACTACCATTGAGGCAAGTGAGGCAAATGCCTCACTAATTTTTTTAGAGGTTTTTTAAAAGTGAAAAAGTTTTACATTGTATTTATGTGTGTCTTCGTGCTAAATTAATATTTTCAACTTTGATTCTGTAAATCCTTCATCTCACCAGGTGCCTAATTTTCATTTCGAGCGCATGTAAAATTTAATTCGAAATGTTTCTTTTGTAAATTGTTCAATTATTTAATCAACACCCCTTCTAAGAATTTCTCATTCATATTGAAACACTTGCCGATGGAGGGCTGCAAGTTTTAAATCTGTACTTTCAGGATTACTGAAGATGATTGAACAGTGAGAGGCCTTTTTTGTGCCATCACTTACTGTGACATAGGATCTCGGTTTTTACGGTCTCATCCAAAGAACCTGTCTCTACATCCCGCAGTGGGAATCGAACCCGTGATGTAAAAGGATCAATTCCTTAGTCTGCGACTTCAGAGCATAGGCTCTAACCACTGTGCCATTCAAAACGTAAAAACTTTATAAGATTTAATCTTTCATTTTCTAATACCCAGGTTTCAGGACCTCCCTCCTCTTGGAAACCTCAATCACTCGTCATGAGGTACTACCCTTGCCCCGTCTGAGACTAGGAATGCCCAGCACCCTTGCCTCTCTAAAATTTTGAGCCTAGTTACGGCCTTGGATTTGTATTTTACAGTTCATCAATAAAAAAAAACTTTCTAGCTTTTTCAAAAGGACAATGTAAAGCACTCTGTCTTTTAGTTTCTATGAAAAACAGACTGTTTGTGAGTTCTCTACATTGATTCAAGATGAGATGCTGTGGAATTTTGATTATTGTTAGCCCGTAGTAGTCAAACAGGTGTCATTTTTTTAAAAGCATTACCAAACATTACAAAAATTGATCAGTTGAGAATTTTGGTAACTATGCACAAAAATCAGTGTTCAGAATTACTCAACCCTGAAATATATAACTTCACTTCGGAAAAGTGCCCAAAAAAAAAGCCAAAACACGTGCACCTTGATAATGACAAGTTTGTCAACTATCTTCTTGTACCATTTGATGCACCTGAGATATGTTCATTGATTTTCAGCATTTATAGGCGAAATGCATTTCTTTCAATCTTGTAACAGTTCACGGAATTTCCATGGGGTCTGGCTTTTACGTTGCCTAATAAGAAAACAATGCACCAACTTTTTTTTACTGCTTGCTGTACAGTCGCTAGTAAATCTTTTACCCCTTAGAACGTCTTAACCGTCGTCAGAAAGGGCCATGAATGGTTTTCAATCAACCGTGACGATGACGTTGACGCGTAACAAAGCCACGTCATGATCGAATTATTCGTCCAACGCCTCCTGTATAATCGCCACCTTACTACCACAAACTGCTATAGAGAAGGTATCAAGATCACTACATTCATCATAAAACTGAAAGAAACCGATTGCACGATTTGGATCCTTAAGCTGGTCAACTTTACGTGGGTGTAAACCTCTCACAGGCGCATGCGCACGCCGTTTGCTTATTTTTTTTCGGCGTGTTTACCTTCGGCCATTATAGCCTGGGTTTGTCGAGACTTTCTAGCAAAAAATCACATTTACCCACTCGACTAATCTGCATGAAGTCCATCTTTTTCTCACATCTGTGGGACGGAGCGGACGATAGGGTTCGAAATGCCGAAGATGGTCCTTTTCAACTAAGGACTATTTTGTTGGAAAGGTTTAAAAAATATCCTTATATGTAGAATAAACACATCGACGAACTCCATGCAAAGGAGAAACAAGACTTTGACAGATGAGCGAAGGAGACATTGAATATAATGAGAATTTTCTTTTTTTTTATTTTAGGTGGTATCGTCATATCAGTTTTAATTTATGTGGCAATGACAAATGAAATTAAGGTTTTATTAAAGATGATTTTAAACGTTAGAGAGGAATTCTGAAAAAATACATAAGGAGAATATATTTTAGCAAACAGCGAATTGCCCAACGAATAGATGAATAGCGAACCTTTTGAAAAAGTGTGTATGCGATCCTTTCGTATTTTATAGCCTAACCTAGGTTTGTCTTCACTTCGTTATTTTTTGTTCCATCTACTTTTAAATATTATATAAACTTCAAAGACACTTATTTCGGTAATATCGTTGTAACCAATAGTATGATAACAACACAAGATCTCCGAATTACCTGGAGTACCCCCTCCCCAGAACTGCACTCATTTACACGTGCACTTTCAGAGAAAATGCACTGGCAAGAAAACAATATACAGTGTACTAGTAAATCACAACCATCAATGTCTTGCTTTTTATGAAAACAACTTACAAATACACTTAATACCATTTTGTTTTCAGACAAAGTTAGCAATTAGACCTAGGCATCTGTACGTTCAAAAATGGTACCTATATTGTAAAACATTTGATAGCTAAACTACTTCTCTTTGACTGAGTAAATGAAAATTCTCTGATACTTTAAGGGTTAACATTAATTTGAATTTTCATACTGTTAAAGTGAATATTATAGATCGTATAGTACCTGAAAGCAGAGAATCATTGCCTGTATTGATTGGTAGCAAACGTTCCCTTCCAAAATTATCTTCATTTTCTGCTTGTTCTTCATCTTAAAAATATCAAAATCGAATTCATACAGATACAATCATTGATTTACTATGAATGCTACTTTGGGGGGAATGGTATGTAATATACATGGTGGTTTTATTTTACAGAAAGAACAAGGACGTTTTTGATTGGCATTCGGCAGAAATTTGGGCGCTCTCTCTAGATTTTACCATGATTTTGAAACTATTTAGTGTGTATTGCTATTCATAGACACGAATACACTTTATACATTTTAAAACTTGGAGAGAAGATCAAGAGATCATAAAAAGGTGTGTTTCGTTGTCGTTTTAAATTTAACATATCGATAGTGTGTATAGCAGTGATAGCTCAATAATAAAGGTTTTCAGTGCATTGATATTGAGAAGTTTTTTGTTCCTTCCTTGCATTTGTCGTGATAATTTTTATGCAAACAATAATTTTGTTGTCATTTTTTTATAAACTGATTTATTGAAATTTTGAAAAAGGTTAAATGAGATATTTTTTCAGTTGCATCAAGGGAAATAGTAATTCAATCTTCTATCCTACGGAAACTTTGATTTACTAAAATCACCTTTACCTTACTATTTTATGCTTTCTTCAATTTTTTTTTACAGTATGTCTGTATGGACTTAATGAAGTCTGTCCTGCTATGGTTCAGCCTAACATATCACGGGCATTTTTAAGAAATAAACAGTTAAGGTAGCCCGATTCTCAGGTCATGAAAATCAGGGATTGGGTAACTGAATGGTCACAAATATATATGTGAAATCTTAAAATGATTTGCATTTCTCTTTAAAGTTCATCATTAAAGTTAACCAAATTAGATAGGGAAAATTATCAAATTTCAAATATATTTTCCGGAAATGTGAATCAAAGTACCGGCAGTGCATTTTCTAATTGAAATTTATCAACAAATATTTACATTTGCAAATGTTTTCCTTTATATAACACTTCTGAAAGGAATGTGTATCTATAACTGTATAAAAACAGGTACGAGGTCAAGAGGTCATAGACGTGCGTATAGATAATCGTTTGACGTAATTTCTCAGTGACGTCATAAAGAGTCGACGCGCGTTCAGTGGATTACATACTTGCCGTTGAGTTTGAAAAATAATGCATTTCACATGCTAAAAGTTACAATCAGGCAAATATAAAGTATGAATAAGTCACAAATGTATATATAAGTAATAAGTTGTCATTTTAAAACATCTATCGGGCTATAAATACGGGTTGGTACGAAATTAAATTCATCATAAAGCCCTTCGGGCTTTATGGAATTTAATCTCGTGACCAACCCGTATTTATAGCCCGATAGATGTTTAACAAGAGGCCCATGGGCTACATCGCTCACCTGAGCACTGTGGCTAGGAAAAAGCAGAATTTATTTATACTTGAAAAGCTTAAATCCAAAAGTAGCCCCATGACCAATCATGGCTTTGCTATTCTTGAGAAGAAAATTTTTAAAGAATGTTCCTATATATTTCTACGTAAAACTTTGGTCGGCCATTTTGGCCCCGCCCTACCCTGGGGGTCATGATTTGAATAAACTTGAATCTACACTACGTGAGGATGCTTCCATATAAATATGATCAATTATGGCTTTGTTATTCTTGAGAAGAAAAATTTTAAAGAATTTTCCTATATATTTCTATGTAAAACTTTGGTCTGCCATTTTGGCTCGCCCTACCCCTGGGGGTCATGATTTGAACAAATTTGAATCTACACTACCTGAGGATGCTTCCATATAAATATGATCAATTATGGCTTTGCTATTATTGAGAAGAAGATTTTTAAAGAATTTTCCTAAATATTTCTATGTAAAACTTTGGTCGGCCATTTTTTCCCCGCCCTACCCCTGGGGGTCATGATTTGAATAAACTTGAATCTACACTACCTGAGGTTGCTTCCATATAAATATGATCAATTATGGCTTTGTTATTCTTGAGAAGAAGATTTTTAATGAATTTTCCTATATATTTCTATGTAAAACTTTGGTCGTCCATTTTGGCCCCGCCCTACCCCAGGGGTCATGATTTGAACAAATTTGAATCTACACTACCTGAGGATGCTTCCATATCAATATGATCAATTATGGCTTTGTTATTCTTGAGAAGAAGATTTTTAAAGAATTTTCCTATATATTTCTATGCAAAACTTTGGTCTGCCATTTTTGCCCCGCCCTACCCCCGGGGCCATGATTTGATCAAACTTGAATCTACACTACCTGAGGATGCTTCCATGTAAATATGATTGATTATGGCTTTGCTATTCTTGAGAAGAAGATTTTTAAAGAAATTTCCTGTATTTTTTTGTGTAAAACTTTGGTCGGCCATTTTGGCCCCGCCCTACCCTGGGGGTCATGATTTGAATAAACTTGAATCTACACTACGTGAGGATGCTTCCATATAAATATGATCAATTATGGCTTTGTTATTCTTGAGAAGAAAATTTTTAAAGAATTTTCCTATATATTTCTATGTAAAACTTTGGTCTGCCATTTTGGCTCGCCCTACCCCTGGGGGTCATGATTTGAACAAATTTGAATCTACACTACCTGAGGATGCTTCCATATAAATATGATCAATTATGGCTTTGCTATTATTGAGAAGAAGATTTTTAAAGAATTTTCCTAAATATTTCTATGTAAAACTTTGGTCGGCCATTTTTTCCCCGCCCTACCCCTGGGGGTCATGATTTGAATAAACTTGAATCTACACTACCTGAGGTTGCTTCCATATAAATATGATCAATTATGGCTTTGTTATTCTTGAGAAGAAGATTTTTAATGAATTTTCCTATATATTTCTATGTAAAACTTTGGTCGTCCATTTTGGCCCCGCCCTACCCCAGGGGTCATGATTTGAACAAATTTGAATCTACACTACCTGAGGATGCTTCCATATCAATATGATCAATTATGGCTTTGTTTTTCTTGAGAAGAAGATTTTTAAAGAATTTTCCTATATATTTCTATGCAAAACTTTGGTCTGCCATTTTTGCCCCGCCCTACCCCCGGGGCCATGATTTGATCAAACTTGAATCTACACTACCTGAGGATGCTTCCATGTAAATATGATTAATTATGGCTTTGCTATTCTTGAGAAGAAGATTTTTAAAGAAATTTCCTGTATTTTTTTGTGTAAAACTTTGGTCGGCCATTTTGGTCCCGCCCTACCCCCGGGGGTCATGATTTGTACAAATTTGAATTTACACTACCTGAGGATGTTTCCCCATAAGTTTCATCATTCCTGGCACAGTGGTTCTTGAGAAGAAGATTTTTAAAACATGCCACCAAATTTTCATTAATTTCCAATGATCTCCTCTTGAATGATGGCGTGGCCCTTTATTTGAACAAACTTGAATTCCCTTCACCCAAGGATACTTTGATTTGAACATATTTTATTGTAATATAATTACAAAGGGATTGAGCACAAGTACTGAATACTTATAACGCCCTCTCCCTAATACTTTTTGAAAGTTTGGTTGAAATTGGCCCAGCGGTTCTTGAGAAGAAGTCGAAAATGTGAAAAGTTTACAGACAGACGGACAGACAGACAGACAGACGGACGCCGGACAAAATGTGATCAGAAAAGCTCACTTGAGCCTTCGGCTCAGGTGAGCTAAAAATGATACCTTATTTCTTAAATATATTTAACAAGGCATTTGGAGAAAATTGCATGTTTTTCATACTTTTGCGGTACTTTAGTTCTTATTATATTTGTTCAATTATCATAAAACATAGTTTAAAATGTTTATATACTATAAATGTAAGACTTCAGAGATCACTTTTAATTTCATATTTTGCTTAAGGTAGAACCTATGTCGGAAAAGTCTTTGTCATTGTCTTATGATTTTCTAACATTTAAAAAATGATAAATTAGCACTCGCTTATCAATCTGTTAAAAGCACATGATATGTTTCCTTGTTATTAGATGTTAAACATTGTCGTTTATAGACATTATTAACTTAACTGTATTATATGAGCATTATTACTCACGAATAAGTTAATAATAAGAAAAAATTTAATTTAATTGTCTTTATAACCATAAATACATAAATTTAATACATGTATAAATATTTTTTGGCATGATTTAATTCCATGAATATGAAAATGCATTATTTTCTTTTAGAATTTTTTTATTTATTGAGGCTGTAAAGTACGGGGAAAAGTAACAATAAATCAATTATGACGTCATATTCATAATGGATCTAACAATGGCTAAACGCTTTCATAGATATGATGTCATATGACGTAGGTTCTACGTTAAAAACGTATCTGAGGTTAGATGATAGCTATAGGAAATTTGTTATCTCTATAAATATGCATATTATTTTGCATTTCATTGGGTACAGAAGTCAAATTTTTAATAAGACCGTTTCTAAGACTTCAAAGAGTCTTTATTCATATTAAAACATATAAAATGAAAATTGTTGCACAAAAAGATTGCATTTCAGGCTTAATTAAGAGCTTTTTTTAATTGAATAATTATGTAAAGAGTTATCCTTCCTGGCTAAGGATCGTATATCCTGAGAAGTTCTCTTGGAAATGAACTCGGTCACATGATCAAATTCTGTAAAGCCCGAAGGGCATCTCAGTAGATTTGATCACGTATCAACTAAGTTCATTTCCCAATGAACTTTTTAACATTGTTGTTTATCCCTTATATTTAAATTTGAAACGAATAAATTTCGAGTAAAACTGCATTTATACTGCACGAACGGGCCGCCGTATTGTTATGTTGTGAAGCGCAATTATGGAAGGCCATAGCTGTCTGATGTGGCTATTTCATGTGAAGATAGTGCTTTATTATAATCATGCTATGTTTATTTCATATGAAGGTGGTGCTTTATCATATTATGCTGTGGTCATTTCATATGAAGGTGATGCTTTATTATATTATGCTGAGGTTATTTCATGTAAAGGGGGTTTTTTATGTAAAGGTGGTTTATCATGTGATAGTGTTTTTAGAGTGAAGGTGGGTTTTTTTAAAGGTACTTGGACACAGATTTGAAGTTAATATTTCCTCATTTTTTTTCTGTATAATATCACGACTTATATATTTTAATAGCATTTCACATAAAAATTAATTAAAAATCTTATTTCATTTAAAAGTTATTAAAACTTTAAATTTTTTGGCGGGTTTGATTGACACATCCTTGCACTTTCACAAATCTTAACTTTATTCTTAATCCTTAGGAAAAGTGGCAATCCTGAATTGAAGAAAATTACTGAGAGGTTGGGGTTGGGGGGAGGCTTGAATTCTAATACTACTTGAGAATGCCTCCATATCAAGTCTGCATATAACTTCTTAAGAAAGTTCTTGAGAAAAAGATTCTTATAGATTTTTTTAACAATTTGTTTGTATATATTACTTTTTAATAATTTGAATTTGACTCCCCATTGTTTCACTCCCTGCCCCAAAGGGTAAGCATGAATTTGAACAAATTTAAATCTTCAATACATAAAGGTGCTTACATGTCAATATGACTTATCATAGCTTTTCTGGTATTGAGTATTTTCCCTTTATTTTCCTATGTACAACTTTTGATCCATCATTGAGATCCTTCCCTACCCTTGGAGGTTATGATTTGAACACATTTAATTCTACACTACCTGAGGATACTTAAATATAAATGTCACTAATCATGGTTTTTTTATTCTTTAGAAAAAGGTATTTTTCCTCACTCTCTACCATCGGCTCATACATTCACCTCTGTCGTTGGCTCGTATGTATCACAGTGATAAACACGAGAAATAGTGTGTTTGTTTTAATTCATTATAATTCAATTTATATGTTTGTGTCTGACTTTTCAGATAGATATTTACTAAATTAATCCAGAACTATTAATTTAATTTGAAACAATCCTGCAAATATTACTTTTTATACATTATTTCAAAAATCTTGACGTGAGCCCATTGCAGAGGTGTCTGAGAGAGGAACGAACGACAACTCTGCATAGGAGATTGATTTTTCCTATGTATTCCTATGGAAACTTTTGATCGACCATTGTGGTCCCACCCTACCTCCGGGGGTCATGATTTGAAAAAAATTTGAATGTACACTACCTGAGAATGATTCAACATGAGTTTCATCTTTCCTGTACCAATGGCTATTCAGTATTAAGAAGAAGATTTTGAAAGCATTTTCCTATATATTCCTGTAAAAATTTGATTGCCCATTGTGGCCCCATCTTTCCTGGCCCAGTGGTTTTTGAGAAGAAGATAATGCCATTAATTTTTCCCTAATTCATAATTATCTCCCCTTGGAAGAAGGCTTGGCTCTTCATTTGAACAAACTTGAATCTCCTTTACACAGGGATACTTTGTAGCAAGTTTGATTGATATTGGTCCAGCGGTTCTTGAGAAGAAGATGAAAATGTTAAAAGTTTACAACAACGACAACGACAACAACGACGCCAACGACAAAGACGACCAAAAACCAGAAGTCTCTGTCGAGACTGTAGCTCTACTGGTTTGTACTGATCAAAAACCGATGCACAGAATTATGTATCTTAGTGTAGTCTACTTGTGTGATAAGTTATATTGAAATCAGACCAAAACTGTAGAAGGAGTAGCATTTTAAAGGAATTCCACAGAAAATTCTACTTTTAGTAACCAAGGCAACACCATTCATTGAAATCAAAAACCGATGCACTATTATATGTAAATTAGTGTAGTTTACTTGTGTGCCAAGTGATAATGAAATCAGACCAAAACTGTAAAAGGAGTAGCGTTTTAAAGGAATTTCTCAGAAAATTCTATTTTTAGTAACCATTGCAACACCGCTCATCGAAATCAAAAACTGATGCACTATTTTATGCATCTTAGTGTAGTCTACTTGTGTGCCAAGTTATATTGAAATGAGACTAAAACTGTAGAAGGAGTAGCGTTTTAAAGGAATTTCACAGAAAATTCTATTTTTAGTAACCATGGCAACATCGTTCATCGAAATCAAAAACCGATGCACTATTTTATGTATCTTAGTGTAGTCTACTTGTGTGCCAAGTTATATTGAAATCAGACTAAAACTGTCGAAGGAGTAGCGTTTAAAAGGAATTTCTCAGAAAATTCTATTTTTAGTAACCATGGCAACATCGTTCATCGAAATCAAAAACCGATGCACTATTTTATGTATCTAAGTGTAGTCTACTTGTGTGCCAAGTTATATTGAAATCAGACAAAAACTGTAGGAGGAGTAGCGTTTTGAAAAATTGTTTACAGACAGACGGACAGACAGACAGACAGACGGACGGACGCCGGACGCATTACTATCGCATAAGCTCTTCTGGTCTCTGACCAGTAGAGCTAAAAAAAAAAACGGTCAAAATTTGATCAGAAAAGCTAACTTGAGCCTTCGGCTCAGGTGAGCTAAAAACAGAGTATTATATAACAATAGGCTCACGGGCCCAATAGGTAACCTGAGTATCATGTAACAACTTTCCAACAATTGAATTGGTTCGTGTTTTATATCAAAGGCCATGAAATTCAACATTTTGAAAGAGGCATTATTGCTTATCATAACTCTACACTTAGCTTGCTTACTTTGGTTACTTAATACCCAGAGGTAGATCAGAGTAACAAAGAGAAAATGCATTTCCACTTTATAATCAGTTTTGCACCCCGCCTAACAGGAACCAATGACCCTGGGGGCACATATTTCAAAATTCTGAAAATTCTATCATAAATTTTATGTCATCATTAATGGTTGTTTAATACCAAAAAGCGGATTTCAAAGCATTTGTTTATTTTCAGACTATGTAACCTTACCCCCGCCCCAGGTACCCTGACCCAGGGACCCTGAAATTGACCATTTTGGAAGACGCAGCATTGTTGAGGCTAGAAAAAGGGGGCGGGGCCTAATTTATACGAGAAATGTTTAAGGTGACATCACACAAAACGTCATTCCTCATAATACCAGAAAATGAAACTATTTGCAACTTAAAACTATATTAGCATTTAAACACCATTAACACTTATCAATGCATTAAAAACGTTGCTAGTTAAATCCCACATAACAGGTTATAAACAATCACTGATCGCGAGGAAGTTGTCGTCATGACGTTATTTAAAAATGAATAATTCATGTGCTGTGTGAAGCAGATAAAAAAATTATTTTACAGTGAAAAATGCATTTCAATATTAAACTGAATATTTATTACAGATTTTAGATGGGCTATTAACACCAATGTAAAACCTTTGTTTAGTGCGATTACTCATTAATTATCGAGAGAATGTATTTGATTAATTTTACCGTGTTTTTGTGTATAGGTTTGACATGTTAACACCGAAGTGTCAAATTTATTCGCCTTTTCGCAAGGGCATACATTTAATAGATTTTGACAATTTTTTGTATATAGATAAAGGGTATTTCCCTAACTTGAAAAGTGCTGCTGCTTTCTTTAGATCCAGAGGGTTTCTTAATGAGGACATAAAATATTTGGTAAAGGTCAAGCATATTTCGACATGAGCTCAATTACATGAACTTTTAACTAGTAAATTGCGAATTCTATTGAAAGCAGCAGCACTTTCCAGAAAGTAAAAAGAATGCATAAACGATTAATGACTAATTTTTTTTAATTTCAAAGCAATATAAGCAGCATGTTTGACATCAGGAAAAAACGTTGCAAATTTGTAATTGAATATTTCAATGACAGAAAAATAAACTTCTGTTGTTCATATTTGCTATCGAAGAACTTTTTATAAGCTTTGATTGAAGCAAAATTGAATTGTCATCCTGTACAATAATGATTTCTTATATAATACTGTATATTTGGTTGTACAGAAATATTTCTCCTGAAACATTTTTAAACTTTATTTTGGTCTTATTGATCTTAAGGTTTTAGATTACATACAGATCATAATAATACCTTTTACCACCAAAATAAAATTTTCAAAAATGCAGCTCATATTGCTTTAACTAGGGTGTGCCCTGGTGATATTGAAATTTGTTCATGACCTCCATTCAGTACACGCACTATGCATTTATCACGTGACTTTCCATCGCTGGAACCAAACTTAATTCAGTACAAAGTGGGTTGTACTATGTTATTTCAGTAAGTATATAAGTTATGTGATATAAAACAGCTTTATAAGAATTAATTCAGTTTATAAAAGGTCACGTTTTTTTGGCACATCTATATTCCGTTGATTTTCCACAGTAAGCCTTAACACTACTGCGGAGGGAACTTTCATTATCATTAATATGTAATATTACATATAATAGAATAGAATATTGGTATAATACCACCACAAAGCAACACCAGAAGCATCTGCCAACATTACAACTAAAAGTTGGTGATAATATCATTGAAAGCGTGCCATGTGTAAAAAATCTAAGGGCATTTTTCGATCAACACCTTACTATGGAGAAAACAGGTATCCTTGGTCGTCAAGACATGCTATTTCCGAATAAGCAATATTGGACGCATACGGCGCTTTCTTACAAAAGAAGCCTGCAAGACCATGGTGAATGCCGTTATCACTGCCAGACTGGACTATGGGAACTGCCTTCTATATGGAGTCTCAAAGGCCTTACTAGTCCAGAACACGGCAGCTCGTTTAGTTACAAGATCATCGAAACGGGAGCATATTACACCTATCCTAGCTGATCTTCATTGGCTACCCGTTTCTTTTCGTCCACAATATAAAATCTTGACATATTTCTACCAATCCTTACACGGGTTAGCTCCATCTTATATCAAAGCTCTTATAATGGAATACAAGCCTACATGTACCAGATCACTGCGATCTGAGTCAACATCACGGTTAGTTGTTCCTAAGATCAGGACGAAGACATATGGCGAACGTCGACTTGGTTGGGCAGCAGCATTTTTGTGGAACTACCTTCCTAATGACATAAAGCAGGCCTAGTCCCTGGATATTTACAAAAGACAATTAAAGTCACATTTTTATAGAATAGACCCTTTCACGATAACTGCGGTACTACTCTTTTGCAGGGCAAAATGATATAATTTGGCGAAATATGACGTAAAAGTAATTGTCTTATATACGTCATTTAATTATCTATCAACAAAAACTTCGCCAAACGTTATTATTTTGCCCTGCAGAAGAGTAGTACCGCAGTAATCGTGAAGGGGCTAATAGCTTTTTAATTATCAGGTGCTCTATTTTTAGCAGCAAATCATAAATCACAAATGATGCTCCTTTACTGAGATTTATTAATGGTGTAATTGTTTTTTGTGTGTAATTTTAGTGTTTTAATTAATGTTATAATTTCGAACACATATATGAGTATGTGTTAATATTTTATATAAGTTTTCATAGCTTTTAAATTATGTTTACTTGCGTTTTATTGTACAGCGCTTTAGAGTTAACTTATTAATATTTAGCGCTTTATAAATTCATATATTATTATTATTATTATTATTATAACTATGTACATAGTTCATTCATTTGGTATAATACTCAGGAGCGGAGGAGGAGATTTTTAAAGAATTTATGCATTTTCACTATATCATTAATAGAGTCCTGCCCTAACACCAGAACCTCCAACCCAGGGGCAATAAAATTCAGCATTTTGGAAGAGGCAGTCTTATTCAACATAACTATGTATTCGGTTTGTTTATTAAATACCCAGGAGCAAAGAAGATTTTCAAAGAAATTATGCATTTTCACTATAATCAACCACCCTCACCCAAAGTATCACCAACCCAGGGGCCATGAAATTCACAATTTGGGAGGAGACATTCTTTCTCATCATAACTATGTTCTTGGTTAGTTTGTTTAATACCCAGGAGCAGAGAAGAAGATTTTCAAAGAATTTATGTATTTACTGTATAATTAATAGAGCCCCTCCCTAACACCAGAACCCCTGACGCTGGGACCATGAAATTCACAATTTTTAAAAGAGGCAGCCTTAATCAACATAACTATGTATTTGGTTTGTTTATTAAATACTCAGGAGCAAAGTAGAAATTTTTTATAGAAATAATGCATTTTCACAATATAATCTATATAGCCCCGCCATAGCAACTAGGAATCCCTGACCCTGGGGCCGTGAAATTCATAATTTTGGAAGAGACAGCCTTATTCAACATAACTATGTGCTTATATGTAATAACGTGTCTAGCAGGACTATATTTATAGGGCGAAAAAGTACATGAACACGATGGAGGAACACAGAGTAACGCAAGATACCCAGCACAAACACGTGTCGATCGCCATTCCACGCTGATACCCGTAACATTAAAGCAGTCAGATATAATGTACGCGAAGAGTATTCCTTGGTGTTGATATCGAAAATGGCGTATGCCTATTTATTAGTCGTGTTCCGCTTTAACCCTGCTGGCTTAAATACACTGTAATAATGCAAACGCGTCATGTTAAGTCATAAATATAAGCACAAAAGTATATATTAATAGGCTTAATAATTATCTTCTCAGCATGATATAGGATAAAAGTTTTAAATTGATAATCATACTTTAAATTATTTTTTGGGGAGGGGGTTTGGGGGTGGGGGTGATATATTTAAACCCGTAAAAAGATCAAGAGATTTAAATCTTGTTTTTCATGGTATGGATATTTATGTATTTTCTTTATTTAATAGACTGCCAGACCCTATTGTAATTAAATATCTTAAATTAGAAATTTTCATCATTCATTGATAGAAATTTATTGTGATTGATTGATTGATTGTATACTGTTTAACGTCCCTCTCCAGAATATTTCACTGATATGGAGACGTCACCATTGCCGGTGAAGGGCTGCAAATTTAGGCCTATGCTCGGCACTTAAGGCCTTTGAGCAGGGAGGGATCTTTATCGTGCCACACCTGCTGTGACACGGGGCCTCGGTTTATACGGTCTCATCCGAAGGACCGCCCCATTTAGTCGCCTTTTACGACAAGCAAGGGGGTACTGAGGACCTATTCTAACCCGGATCCCCACGGGGTGAAATTTATTGTGTGTGATACCCAATAATTAATTACCTGTTGTTATGGCACTTTCTTCTCTCTGAGTATGGAATAGGCCAAATCGATCTAAAATTGAACTTAATTCACATAATTTGTTGTTTACCTTTAAGGGTACATACAAGTAGACACAGATTTGATGTTATAAATATACTTTTCTCAAATTTTCAAACTTACAAAATTTGTGTTAAAAAAAGAAATGTTACGACTTATATATTGCAATAGCATCTCTGAAACACAAGAAAATATAATACAAATCTTATTTCCAATCTTAAACATTAACAATAACAGAGCTCGTGCACTGTTCACAAAAAAGAGTTTATGTTTCACGGGTGTATTCAATTTGTATAACTTTGTACTGAGCACGGTCTGACGATAATAGTCATGTGTTTTGCTTTCGAATATATTTACTCTGAATTTTCTGTATTATCGTTTTAATATTTCTCTTTAATACACAACAAAATTGCTGAAAAAAGATGTTTTTTATATTTTCGTGTGAAAAGCTATTGAAATATATAAGTCGTGATATTATACAGAAAATACGATAAAATATTAACTTCAAATCTGCTTCTAGGTCTCTTTAAAGTATTATTTATCTGGAAAAAAAGATAAAAAGCTTTTTGCTTTTCAATCTCACAATTTACCATATATTGTATGGTTATTTATATATTTTGTTTATGCCTAAAATTTATTGATAAAGTCTTACTTAATAGTAACGTGTTTTTTTCAATTACAAGATATTGCATAAAATATAGAAATAAATAGATTAAAATACTGCGGTTTCCTTTTTACTTGTTAAACTTTTTCTGCAGCCCCAATTGTTCCTCTTATACAGAAAGTAAAGCGCTACAAGGAAGACGACTACAAGTAGTAGCACTATGATGATTCCGGCAATCAGTCCACCATCCCCATCTTGTGTTTCACCGGTACTGTCATTCAATGAATGATAATATAAGATGACAAAAACATTCTTATAATCAAAACACAATAAACATGTTTTCATATGGTGATGTGTACCTTTTGAAAGATGATGGTATTGTTCATTACACTGCTTTAGTAATGCTGTTATATACAGCTTAAATGCATACTTACTTTTCCAATGATATTGTATCTACAGTTGGCTCAGATCTACAAAAATATATCAGGAGTTAAAAGAATATTGTAAAGAATTTTATTGAATGTTCCTATACAGAAATCAATATTTTGATTTAAGCGAGAAATAAAAGTAAAAGTTTACATGGGAACCTAAAATCGTAGAAAGAGTCATAATACATGAACCCTAGGCCTATACACATCCTCTCTCCAACAAACACACACCTTCCTCAATCACACAAATATGCACCTTAACCCTCACAAACACACCATCTCACCCACATCCTCACAAATATATTTTCGCATTTTGTTTTAGCTCGACTGAACGAAAAGCTCAAGTGAGCTACGGATCAGCCGATGTCTGGCGTCCCTCCGTCTGTCAGTCTCTTATCAATTATTTTCGTTTAGTTTATAATATTTTGAACGAAAGACCGAACTCGCTTTTAAAGAACCCCGAGTAACCACAATTTATTTGTCCAAATACATTTGCTTCCAAATTCATTTGATTTCCTGTCATATTTTCCTTGACTACCCCTCTTTGGAAAATTTCTAGATGGCATTTTTGCTACATAGTAAGATACAAGCACCCTTTCCCAATTACATAAATTATATTAGTTTTACCACACTTTTTGATCTGCACGTACGATCTAGTTGTTTTTGTGATGGATTGGTATTTCATATAGGCAAATAATTTAGTACACAGGGGTGCAATGGAGAATTTAGCATCCCCTGCCAACCTGTGACGCCCGTCGTGTACTCCTAGTTATGATCGGGAAATAACGGAAAAATCCGTCGTCAATTTAGTGTAAAAATAATATTTTTATTGACTTAGAATCGGTATGAAAAACGTCAGTCACCATTTGACTCAATGATAAAAAATAAATGTATTTGCGGACAAGGTCATTGTATAGACCATAGCACTTACGAAATAATGACTTTAAACAAAACTATTGATATTCTTGCTTCATCAACTTATTTGTCAATAATTTACCCCATTTTAGAAATTGTCCATATGTAGAGTATGCTTTTGTGTATCGAATCAATTGAGATAATTATATATATGAATGACAATAAATAAGCGAAGTAAGCGACGATTGTAAAGTTCAAGTCATCAATATCATAGAACTTTGTTGTTATCTGCATAAAGTTATATTTAGTTGATTGATTGATTGTTGTTTAACGTCCCTTTCGAGAATTTTTCACTCATGTAGAGAAGTCAACACATACCAATGAAGGGCTATAATTTTTTAACCTTTACTCGGCACTAAGGGCCATTAAGTAGTAAGGGTTCTTTATCGTGTCATCGTCTGCCGTGACACGGGACCTCGGTTTTTAAGGTCTCATTCGAAAGACCCGCAAATTTCGCTTCAAGTGCCGAGTGTATGGCTTAGGAATAGTAGCTACCCATATTTTATCGACTTAGGTCAGTCGCGGCCGAGATTCGAGCTAATGACCTCCCGATCACAGAGCGAGCGCTCTTCCGTTAGAGCTGTCGTATACGGTCAACGTATAACAAAACAAGGTTTTGATTTTTAGGAGCGATAGGTATATCCGTTATTGGTTTTATTTCGCTTTTTGCATAGAAATATCTATTTAAGCCTTTAAATCACTTGCGTAAAACCTTATTGCATATCTACAGGACAGAACTAACCATCTACCACAAGATGATTAGGATACCGTGTAAAATGTAAGAGGAGTTAAAGGAAGGAGAGTGTGACAGACGGTCGGACAGAACAGGATAACAACAATATACACGAATAATCTTTAGAACTGAGGGTATTTATAAATAGATTTTTATGGACTGATCATGTTATCGACGTCATCCAGTTATTATAGCGTTTTCCTCCAAATATATGTTGAAAATAGTAATGTATAATAAAACTGTTCAGTATCAGGTAATACACCCTTCTATCAATTAAAGGAGGTTAGAATATGCATGTATCTCCCGAGGCACAGATCATTGTATATTATTAACCACAGCATTTCACCTGCCTTTTGTTTCCAGAGAAATCTTCGTAACAAACTGGCCCTGCAATAGAGTAAAGGTGCAAGTAATTCTGCAACAAAAACCAGCACCAAATATACAATAATAGTTTACATGTAAATTGTTGGAAGCAATAGAACTTACATTTATAAAGTTCTCCGGGGTTGTAGGGCTTGTCTGGACATCTTTCTGATACATTACACGGCACTGATTGCAAATTGTGTGTGTGTGAATGGAGAACTGCACACGTATCTGGTAAATGAATTATTACAATTTGTTTAGTAATTGAAACAAATCTATTATTAATAATTAGATCAATATATATTAGATCATTATATTCTATTCGTTTAAGAGAACTTGGAAAACGCATATTATCCCTTTCCCTTTCAGTAACTGAAGATGTAAGAGTGCCAAAGCAAAACCACGATAGTTCCATTTAAACTGAGCATAGTTGAATTTAGTTTAGGCTTCTATCTTGCGAACAAATAGAGAGAGATGGCCAATTCCAATTTTAACAATTGAAAAGTGGTGTGAATGAGTGTAGATATTGTAATCGTGACATTCATTTTTTTTTTCTTGAGCAGCATTGTCTTAAGAATTACTCTTTGTCAATGATCATAAAGTCCTAATGTTTACTATATTTCTATGACTGCTATTTTTTTATTAGTACGTAAATCTTCACGACTGCATTTCATTTCCGACATTTTGTTTGGTTTTCATTTCCGACAAGTTTCAGATAGTACCTTTAGTAACAAATTTACAGACTCTACCGGAAAAAAATCAAAGGAATAAATCATAAATAAATCACTGAAATACATTTCTGGGTTTTTTTAAAATATATCAATGAAGCGACTAAGAAAATGGAAAATGCAGGCAACGTTATGGCACGCCAAATTCACAAAAATGAGCTAAACATAGTTTCACAGTTAATAAACTAGGTTTATCGATTGTAAACTATAGTTTACGGACTGTAAACTATAGTTAACAACGTTAATCTATATTTTACATCTGTAAACCATAGTTAACGCGATAATCTATGTTTCACAACCGTAAACTATACTTAACACCGAAAACAATCATTTGCGATTGCAAAACATAGATTATCTGATAAATACAGTTTCACAATTTGTAAACTATAGTTTACAAACCGTTAACTATAGTTACTAATCTGATAAATATAGTTTCACGATTTGTGAAACTATGTTTAACAACTCTTAACTATAGTTTACGATTGTAAACTATAGTTTACAATCGTGAATCTATGTTTATCAACAAAATCTATTGTTAACGCTTATTACAGACAGATAAACTTAAAAACTTAACAACCGTTAAATATAGTTTTACAGATGAAAACTACACTTAACGAATCGTAAACTATAGTTTACGGTTTGTAAACTATAGTTTACAGTCGATAAACCTAGTTTATCAATTGTGAAACTAGTTTTAGCTCATTTTTGTGAATTTGGCGTGCCATACAACGTCCTACATTCGAACGATTGACTCAGTCTTTACTCTGCCCAGATGTTAAGGGTTTGCTATTGTGTGCAACCAAGTGAGACTCACTGAAAATAAAAACCTTAATATCTTTAAAAATAAGCCTTGCCAACACTTGAAAACTGTTCCATTTCATCTTTATAATGAAAACGATCTTTGGGTATATGGAACTACATTGACACTTGCAGTAGTTTGCAGCTACGAAGTGCACAATACACCTGCAGGACTGCGCAGCCACAGGTTTAAGCAGTGCATTAAAAAATCCAAAAAAAATATGAAATAGTTAAATAAACAAAGTAGCTACAACTATTTGAGAAGAACCATTCTTTTACATGAAAACTGACTGCAACAGGTTCAATTCTTTAAATGCATACTTGTCAGTTCAACAAGAAAATGTTAGCCATGAAAGTAGTGCCAACCACAAGGCAATGTGTTAAAAATAGAATTAAAGAGACTCACTGTTGTTCTATAAATAGCACTTTATATGAAAGCCCAAATTTATCTAAAGGATTACTCTATGGTGTGTACAAAACGGAAATTAATGTTAAACAATTAATTTTCTCCTTTAAAAAATATGCTAAATAAGAGATTAAAAATCTGTTTAGTAATGAAAGTGTGCAATTTAAATGACACTTGGCCCACAATGTTTACTTGATTGATTATTGTTTTTTTTTACGCCGAGTCGGCAATATTTCAGCCATATTTCGGCGGCAACATTTACTTGAGTCATATTTGTGTTCTTCAGATTTTGCTCGTTAAAGGACCATTTTTTACTACACATTCCCATGCAAGACTTTGATACCCTATTTTAGGGTTTAATTTTCATGGATGACAGATGAACAGAGTTAACAGACACCAGAGACCCTTTGATAGAAAAGCTCCATAGAGCCTTTTGCTAAGATGACTTAAGATATTAAAATGTCTTTGATTATTGTAAAAAAAAAAAGTCACAAATAAGAACAAAACAAAAGGATGATATATGAACTTTTTAAAAATTCTTTATCACTTCCAGAATACTATATTTCTTTTAACATGTTAACCAGCATATACAAGTTTGACTAATTTTTTTTTAAGTTTCTTTACAGATATAATTAATTAAGGTATAATTTTAAAAATAAACTTCAATCTTAACAATATAACTGCAGTATGGGGGTATCTGGGACCTGTGTTCTAAGCACTGGTTTCAAAAGACTGAATTGAAAACATTTTGTGCATTTGATGCACTGAACAAGAACACATATAAATTAGGTAAAAAATTTAATTACAATACCCTTTACCAAGATCCCAAAATGTTCTTTATTGGAAACTTGCGGAAAGTTCATATATGTATTTTTATACCCCCCCGCTTGAAAAGCGGGAGGGTATATAGTAATCGTTAATTCCGTCCGTCCGTCCGTCCGTCCGTCCGTCCGTCCGTCTGTTACGCATTGGGGTACCCATCTCTTATCCGCAACTCCTCTCATACCACTGAAGGAAATTTGATGAAACTTTCACAGAATCTTTGTTACATATTGCCATTGTGCACCTCCTATTTTACTTTTTGATCCGACACATATTTTGGTTTTCACGGCCACAGCAAAACATGGACTTTGTCATTTTAACTATATGGAGGCGGGTGGTATCATTATACCCCCCGCTTGAAAAGCGGGAGGGTATATAGTAATCGGTATTTCCGTCCGTCTGTACGTCTGTCCGTCCGTCCGTCTGTTACGCTTTGGGGTACCCATCTCTTATCCGCAACTCCTCCCATACCACTGAAGGAAATTTAATGAAACTTTCACAGAATCTTTATTACATATTGCCATTGTGCACCTCCTATTTTACTTTTTGATCTGACATATATTTTGGATTTTTCAGAGCAAAACATGGACACTGCCATTATATTCATATGGGAGGCGGGGGGTATCATTTAGTGAGCTCATTGCTCACAGTACCTCTAGTTGTTTATTGCCATCATATACTAGTATTCTTTTTCAATGATGTTCGGAAAGTTCAACACATGTGTAAATACTACCATGAAATCAGAAATAACTTTCAAGTCACATTGTAATAAACTACATAAGAGTGATCTTCATATGTTTCTGATATTTTCTCCAACACTGTTTTCCAAAAGATTGAGACAAACCAAGATGGACAAAACCTCTGTCATTAGAATCATTTCCTCTTTAACTTTGAAATCTGTAAAATAATATAACATAACATTAAAAAAAAACAATATAGTATCACTATCAAAGAAGAAAATTGAATTGAATGATAAATATTTACATCATGACTAGGAAAAAAGCATTAAAAGATAGACAAGTAAATTTCAGGGCCAAAGGTTACACATCCCTTAGCAATTATGGTAACGTAAATACCGGCCAAAACTGTTTGTTGCATTGAATATACATGTGTTTCTCATTTTAATTTACAATTGTGTAGATCACAGTAGTTTAATCCATATACTACAGATAAATGATTCTAATTTGTATACAAAGAGGTCAACCATAAATAAGATCAAAGTAAACTCAACTGGTGGTCATGTCATTCTTCTTTGGGAAGTAAATGAGACAAGCATATAAGATCATGTTCTTAAATGAGGCAAACAAGTTTCAGTACAAAATCTTAAGGTTAAATGACAAGGTCAGGATTAGATAGCAGAATTTTAAAAACCTGATATAATGACCTGTGTTAGTAAGCTACAAGATGATGATCATGATGATCAGAAACAGTCCCTCCCAAAAGAGATTGAAGACTTTTATTACTTAAAAATAACCTCTGATGTGACCTTAATTTCTTCATACAGACTGTTTACCTAACATTTGTTGTTTATTGTTAAGGTCAATGCAATATACATGTACATTGATTTATAACATGATGTTATAGGCCTGTAACGTAAGGCTTGATTATTACTTTATATGCCAAAGCAGCCATTGGTACAGTACAAGGAACTAATTTTGTTACATAAATCAGCACCTGCATCAGTGTAATTAGCATCAGCTTTGATTCAGCAACCAGCTAGCATCAGGATAAGCATTTTCAAAAACAGCTAGCTGCTAAGCATTGCCAATATCAGCGTCAGCAAGCAAAGAAAACCTTTAAATCAGCATCAATGCTGAAACAAAGTTAGTTCCCTAAGAGAGCTGTAAGCAGACTCTGACCATGGCTTGAGACAATTTGATGGACACATATACAACATTCATTTAATTAAACAACATCTTTCTTTTCATCCAACTGCATATACATTTCTCATCATAAAAATTGTACATTCTTTCATTCTGTAGACATAGAAGAACATCTGAATTCAGCTCACTATGATATAACACCTAGTACATTATACTGTGTTAAGGAGGCTCATTACACCACTTTTTGATGACGTACTACACAAAAAAATAAACCTCCATTGTGTCGACCGGTTTTCTCTGGGGACGATTTGTACAGGTACCTCTATAAAATGACCCGACCTTTAAAACGCTTTAAAAATAGATGAAACATGCGGTGTTGTAAACAGTGAAAACAAAGTAACGGATTCAGTATGCATACACCAAGAAGAATTGCTTTTAAGCAGAAACAAAAGAAAACAACAGTCAAACCTTCGCCAAACAAGTAATGTCAATTTCATAGCGATGCATGCAGTGAGCTCTATCAATCAATGACATGTTTGTATGGAGGAAATTCGAGTTAAACCTACAACCTTGTTGAAATTAAAATTTTATTTACTTGCACTATTTACTGTGTTGGTGTTAATTTATATATTTGCTTTATTGATTTAAATGTATACTCTGGCAATTTAAAGCTTTGTTCTGAATTTTAGGTGTAATGTCAAACGTTCCTTAGTGTTTTGAGTCTTGGGTAATTGGGAAAGATAACTCTTGAAAGTGGACTTTTTATACCAAATATTTTTTAAACTGGATTTTTCATTTCGTTTAAACATTCTTCATTCAATTTGACACATGTAATTCATTGAAATACATTCCTTGTCTCTTTAGAACTCATTTTCTTAATGTTTTATGCATAGATTAAAAAGATAATGACATTAATTGTTTTTTAGGATAAAATTATTTTTTCTAATAAAATTATTATTAGGTATTATGAGATATTTTCACTGTGTGTACTTGTCTTAAGAAGATGCCCATCACTTGACACTGAAAGTTCTGAAATTCTGTTAATAATAAACTTGAAATGAAACATTTAACTAAAATTAGACAAAAACTAAAAAATTCTATAAAAAATATTTATGATATCAATACCCCCATCTGGATATTTGACACCTACATTATAAGTGGTGCTGTATTGAAATCTAAAATAAACTGTGGATGTAATGAGCCACCTTAAACCCTTATATTAAAGTTACAGAATCATTTCGTTGTGATATAAAACTCATCTCATACCTTATTATAGAACACCTACAAGGGAGGTTCTTGGGAGGACTCCAACACAGGCATCACAAGAAGTACAGAAATTGGCAGTCCAGAGAAAATATCTGAGCAATGTTCTTTTTAGTGAAACAAAGCATTCTGTAAACATGGTAAACAGAGTAACAATAAATTTTATAAAAAAGTTCAAAGGAAATTCTTTTAATTAAGTCTAGCTATTAAATAATATTAATATTTATTGAAGGGTGTCAGTGTTTTGACTGAATGCCAATGGTATTTATTTACTGAAAGTGCATCCCAAAAAGTTTTGTCACTGAGGTCTTAAAAGAAGATAGTTTTGCTTCAATATCTTGAACGTCATTCGGAAAGGGATGCTTACTACTCTGTGGCACCTGATCCCACCTCTGATGGTTTTAGAGGTCCCTGTTTGCTCTGCTTGAATTTTTTATTATTTCAATGGACTTTTGAATTTGATTACTGTTTGTTATCTTAAAATTCATATTTCCTTGAAAGTTTTTTCCCATTTTTTTTCTTGACACATTTTAACCTCAGTGTGTCAATTTCTATCAGATTTATAAAATTAAAAACTAGTTCCATCATGTTAGAAATAACAAGTTTTGCCTGTACCATTATAATGTAGATCCCCAACGAAAAAAAATAATAATAACCTTAGAGATATTAAGTGGTGGCTACACATACATTCAGTATTATTTTTCAATATGAAAATATATTTGTTCAATTTTGCTGCTTTTTTCATTTGAGGAATAATTTATATATCATTGATTTAAATTACTCTTCCCAAATGACAACTTCATATACTAGCTGCACTAATCTGCAAATCAGATTGAGTATGGTCCAAAATGACTTGTATATTTATACTAATATAGTACAATCTTGTGTGAATATCATTATTTAAAACATTTTTGTGACGTCATCTTTTGTTAAACCTGGTTCAATAAATTTGTTATTGTCCTGCACCCCGTCCAATAAGTTACCTGTAGGTGTCCAATAAGATTCAACTTATTGGACAGGTACAGGTAACGTTAAAATGAGAACAAAGGGCGAGGCAAATAAGTAAACAGCACTTAAAAGGCAGTGACAAATCAAACAATTTTTAAAATATGAACAATGTAGGAAAATAGTAGCGTTAAATGTCAATATTTAAAAAAAAATCCTATTGAAAATGGCACAAATAATCCAGTGAATTGAATGTCTCAGATTTATTATTGTAGAATACATCAGTGGCTCCGATAAGAAATTTCCTAAATTTACCGTTCATAGCTATATAATAGATTCATTTCACAATGATTGATCCACGGAACATATATAGAATCCAATGGACACAAAAGATGAATGAGAAGCATGTGTTTTCTTACACACAACATTGGGCTTTTTGTTTATTGAAAAATCCATTTTCCGCATTTAGCACATAATTCCAATGGAATCTGTAATTTCGTCCGGTGATTTATGACCATTTGTCCACCTAGTCCTGCGTCGTTTAAGCGAGTATCTGTCGTTGTTTTAAGGAGTGGCTGGAGTAAAATCCTTCCGAGTTCGAATTCTGCACACAAAAAGAAAGTGTTGCATTTTTAAAAAATACACCAGAAATGATCTCCCAATTTCATAGAAAATACTTAAAGAGTTGTTTGAGTTAAATCCTTCAAATATTGTTTTTACAAAAATTACCTGGTAACGGGAAACTGTTTCTTGCAAATTCCGAAACATGAAAATATATATCCAGATTTCACAGTGAATACTTGAACCGAGGCATCTTGGTGTAATAGATAAATGGCATCGTCAAAACACCCAATTCTGAAGGGATTTTTTTCAAAATTAAAATGTACGTCGTCATCAGTGGTCGTTGCGTTGTATAATGAATAAATTGTAAATGATTTAGAAGAACTGACTTTTACGCATGCGTAGTAGATATAAAAAATGTCGCAATGCGGATAAATAAGACTAAACAAAGTTAATGTTCATATTTGTCGTTAAAACATTTTTGTGACGTCATCTTTTGTTAAACCTGGTTCAATAAATTTGTTATTGTCCTGCACCCCGTCCAATAAGTTACCTGTAGGTGTCCAATAAGATCCAACTTATTGGACAGGTACAGGTAACGTTAAAATGAGAACAAAGGACGAGGCAAATAAGTAAACACCACGTAAAAGGCAATGACAAATCAAACAATTTAATATGAACAATGTAGGAAATTAGTAGCGTTAAATGTTAATATTTCACAAAAAATCCTATTGAAAATGGCACAAATAATCCAGTGAATTGAATGTCTCAGATTCATTATTGTAAACGCATCCGTGGCTCCGATCATAAATTTCCTAAATTCACCGTTCATTTCTATATAATAGAGATTAATTTCACAATGATTGATCCACGAAACATATATAGAATCCAATGGACACAAAAGATGAATGAGAAGCATGTGTTTTCTTACACACAACCTTGGGTTTTTTGTTTATATATCCAAATATCCATTTCTCCGCATTTAGCACAAAATTTAGCTCGCGAAATTCCAACGGAATCTGTAATTTCGTCCGGTGATTTATGACCATTTGTCCACCTAGTCCTGTGTCGTTTAAGCGAGTATCTGTCGTTTTAAGGAGTGGCTGGAGTAAAATCCTTCCGAGTTCGAAACCTGCTCACAAAATAGAATTGCATTTTTAAGAAATACATCAGGAATAATCTCCCAATTTCATAGAAAATGCTTTAATAAACAGTTGTTTGAGTAAAATCCTTCAAATCCTATTGCTTTACAAAAATTACCTTTTAACAGGAACTGTTTCTTGCAGATTTCAAAACATAAGAATATATATCCGGATTTCACAGTAAAAACCTGAACTGAGGCATCTTGGTGTAATCAATAAATGGCATCGTCAAAACACCCGATTCTGAAGGTCTTTTTTTCGAAATTAAAATGTACGTCTTCATCCGTGGTCGTTGCGTAGTAAAATGAATAAATTGTAAAGAATTTAGAAGAACTGACTTTTACGCATGCGTAGTATATATAAACCAGAAGTCTCTGTCGAGACTGAAGCTCTACTGGTTTGTACTTATAGCAAAGGAAGAGAAAAGTACTTAAGCGGTTGGAAATTGAAACTTTTCAACAGCAATAAATAGTATAATGATCCTTGATTAAGTCTCTTTATGTTCTTAGTGCAGTCTACTTGCATGCCACATTTATACTATAATCAGACTAAAATTGTATTTGGAGTAGCATTTTGAAAGAATCTCACCGAAATTTCTATTTTTAGTAACCACGGCAACACCGTTCATCGAAATCAATAACCGATACACAGAATTATGTATCTTATTGTAGTCTACTTGTGTGCCAAGTTATATTGAAATCAGACTAAAACTGTAGAAGGAGTAGCATTTTGAAAGAATTTCACCGAAATTTCTATTTTTAGTAACCACGGCAACACTGTTCATTGAAATCAAAAACCGATAAATAGAATTATGTATCTTATTGTAGTCTACTTGTGTGCCAAGTTATATTGAAATCAGACTAAAACTGTAGAAGGAGTAGCATTTTGAAAGAATTTCAAAGAAATTTCTATTTTTAGTAACCACGGCAACACCGTTCATCGAAATCAAAAACTGATACACAGAATTATGTATCTTATTGTAGTCTACTTGTGTGCCAAGTTCTCTTGAAATCAGACTAATACTGGAGAAGGAGTAGCATTTTGAAAGAATTTCACAGAAATTTCTATTTTTAGTAACCACGGCAATACCGTTCATTGAAATCAAAAACCGATACACAGAATTATGTATCTTATTGTAGTCTACTTGTGTGCCAAGTTATATTGAAATCAGACTAAAACTGTAGAAGGAGTAGCATTTTGAAAGAATTTCACAGAAATTTCTATTTTTAGTAACCACGGCAACAGCATTCATTGAAATCAAAAACCGATATAGAGAATTGTGTATCTTCGTGTAGTCTACTTGTGTGCCAAGTTATATTGAAATCAGACCAAAACTGTAGGAGGGGTAGCATTTTGAAAAATTGTTTACAGACAGACAGACAGACGGACAGACAGACAGACAGACAGACAGACAGACGGACGGACGACGGACGCATTACTATCGCATAAGCTCTTCTGGTCTCTGACCAGTAGAGCTAAAAATGTCGCAATGCGGATAAATAAGACTAAACAAAGTTAATTTTCATATTTATCGATATAAAACACCTCTCGATGATTCCTACTATTAATAAAGACAGAAGAAAAACCAAAACTGGTTTTCTTTGGCCTAACTTGATGAATAGTGCCAGGTAGTCATCCAAGCAGAACGAGACCTTACCTGTGACTGTCCAATAAGTTAACAATGGAAGTGTTCGACAATGGTGAAATGTTTTAAGTAAGTTATAAGCCTCAAACTGACCATTATGTCAGATATTAAACTCTCCTCGGCGCTAACGCGCCTCGGGTCGTCTAATATCTGACATAATGGACAGTTTTCGGCTTATAACCATTACATATAAAACACCTCTCGATGATTCCTACTATTAATAAAGACAGAAGAAAAACCAAAACTGGTTTTCTTTGGCCTAACTTGATGAACAGTGCCAGGTAATCATCCAAGCAGAACGAGACCTTACCTGTGTCTGTCCAATAAGTTAACAATGGAAGTGTTCGACAGTGGTGAAATGTTTTAAGTAAGTTATAAGCCTCAAACTGACCATTATGTCAGATATTAGACTCTCCTCGGCGCTAACGCGCCTCGGGTCGTCTAATATCTGACATAATCTACGCAAAGCGAATATAGTTCTTAATTTTCGTGTTTAAAATTATTTGACATCGCACTCCACCTGTAAGATTAATATACTTATTTAACAAAAAGTATTTTATAACCTTACCTGCTAAAGGAATAACAGGCGTTAACTTCAATCGGAACTGCTAAAACTGGGCGCGTATTAATTGATCAGGTCCATTGTAAAATCCAAGAAGGAGCATTTTATGATACGAAATAAACATCTATGTAACTTTTATAAAAACACAATATTAAATATACCGATCGATACTTTCAACACATGGACATGTTTTAAGAGATACCTCTTTATAATTTCTTTGTGTAATGGGGGCACTAGAGACAACAGATAATAGAAATGTTCGATAGTTTTCAATACCGGAATCATGGGAATGGCAACCCACCGATTTCGCATGGCAGACATGCCTAGGTGGTGAAAAACATACAATTATAGAAAAAATACGCATAAAATTGCAAGGAACAAAACAAATAGTTGTACCCATGACGTTCAACTACCTGTACATATACAACAAATGTCATGTTACTGTTTTATTAGACCTGCAGCTGTGCAGTCCTGCAAGTGTATTATGCACATTGCTGCTGCAAGACATTGCAAGTGACAACCAGTTTGAATACATTTCAAGACAGCTTTGCTATAGAAGGTGTTGTGGGTCAGTTTTTATGAAAAAGGCAAGAAGTATTTATTAAAATATTGAGATTTTTATTTTATACGAGTTTCACTTGACTGAACACAAAAGCAAACCCTTAAGCAGAATAACAAAAAAAAAAAAAGAATTGTGGTTCCTCGCTTTCGGTGTTTTTGTGGGTGGGATGTCATTTTTATGACATATTGTGTCAAATCAGAACGCCCTATCATACGTCATTTTGAAATTATCAGCGAAGTTCATTTTTTTAAAATAAGGTCAATCGAGAAGATCAAGGTGAAGGGTAAAGTAATAATGACATGTTTGGAAATATCTTGTCACGGGTTATGCAGATGTCAAAAAATATGAGAGAACTCTATCTCTTCTCAATCAAAAATCATAAGGAACAAGATGTGTTTGTGAAACACTGATGCCCCCGTATGGCAAAATAGCGAAGATTAAACTTTTCTTAAATGCAAATTAAATATATATTGGTACCCAAAGTAAAGCATAAGTAATACGATTGTGAAATGTGAAAGCCCTATACACTGTAGTAGCACCATTCTGTTCAAAAGTTATGGCCGTGGAAAAATTTATGAAAGGAAGTCCAAACTCAGAGGCTAAAAGGTAAAAGTTTTTGATTTCTTAAGAAAGGTCTTGCAACAAGTAAAATTACATATATGAAGTATAAAAGCAGTAGACCTAACCGTTCTAAAGATATGGTCAAATTTAAAGTTTTTAAAAGTAGGCTAGACTCCAAGGTCAAAGAGTGAAAGTTCTTGGTATCCAATAAAAGGCCTTGTCAAATGAATTAAATATGTGTTGCATGAAAGCCCCAGTTCAAAAGTAATGGACAAGGTTAAAGTTTTTTTCATAAGCACGTAAATCTCCAAGGTCAAATGATCAAAGTTGTTGGTATCCAGTCAAAGATCTTGCCAAAGAGAATACGTATATAAAATATGAAACTCGTAGTATCTACCGTTCAAAAGTTACGGCCAAGGTTAAAGTTTTTAAAAAGTAGGTCAAACTTCAAGGTCAAAGCAGTCAAATTTCTTAATATTCGATGCATAATCTTGTCACATGGATTAAATATGTGAAGCATGAAAGCATTGGTCCTTCCTGTTCAAAAGTTATGGCCAAGGTTAAAGCATTTTTCAATAAACCGTCTTGTCATAAAGAATATGTTTGAAATATGAAAGCCCTAGCCCTAACCGTTCAAAAGTTGTGACAAAGGTTAGAGTTTATTTTAAAATAAGGTAAAACTCCAAGATCAAGGTCAAAGGGTCAAAGTTCTTGATATTCACTGAAAAGTCTTGCCACAAGAATTAAATATCTGCAGCATAAAAAGCCCTAGACATAACTCTTCAAAGGTTATGGTCAAGGTTAAAGTTTTCTCATAAGTACTTAAAAATCTCCAAGGTCAAAAGGTCAAAGTTTTGGTATCCATGAAAGGTCTTGCCACAAAAAATACATATATAAAATTTGAAAGTTATCTACCGTTCAAAAATTACGGCCAAAGTAAAAGTTTCGAATTTTTTTGCAAATGTGGGTCAAACTCCAAGGCCAAAAGGTAACCAAAGAAAGGTCTTGTCACAAAAAAATATGTGAAATATGAAAGTCATATCTCCACTAAATCATAAGTGAGAGTTTTTGTGACGGACGGACAGACTGACCAACTGACAGACGGACAGACGAATGAGATTTAATGTAACCACGCTTTTACGAAAGCGGAGGACAACAGTTAAAGTTCTGTGTAGAGCAGTATAATATGTGCGTTATCAACCGCAGTATAAACTCGATTAGAGTAGATCAAGTGCCTTGGACAGAAGTTTGGTGCTGTCACTGACATTTAATTTAGTGCATATTAAATGTGGCGAAAAAGTTGTATGCTCATAGAACACGTTTACATGTACCTAGACTTAATGCTACATGTACATGTATGCATATACGTATTATCGTATATTTAATAGATGGATTTTTATATTTTTAATCAGTATTTTGGAATAAGATCTTTTAATTTCCATTTTCACTCTTTTGGAAAACATTAAATTGCCGCACAGGTAAATTCCGGTGTTGAAAACAAAATAATGTCGGAAATGAAGTAAAATAATGTCGGGAATGAAATTAAAATAATGTCGGAAACGCTATGCAAATTTTTCCGGATATGAAATAGAGCGATTTTTTTTCAGGTCTGGACTATTTCCAAATAAAGAAGTCAAGAGCGATAACCGAGAATTGCTATAAATACACACAATAAACAAGGTGCTAGTCCTTCGATCTGACCAATTGAAGATCTATAACAGCATGTAAACAAACCCATGATAACATAAATAAAACACATGGTTTCAAAGTTTTTTGCTCAAAAGATTTTTTTAGAACAAACTTTTTAAAAAAAACCTTTTTGCACATTTAGGAATAGATCTATTATGATATTTATGGCAATTCTACCGTGGACAATCACGACTTGAAAGCTTAGAATATGATTTCTCGTAAGTGGGATTAAAAATCTGTCATTAGAAGGTAGCAATCGCAAAAGTTTAACTTACGTTAAAAATCTTATAAAAATACGGAAAATTTTCCGTTTTTAGAGCCTGACATAAAATCTTATCGAATGGATAACAGTCTTTATTTTTTGAGTGTTTATAACAAAATCGTCCATGCAGTTTCTGGTATGCGTAATGAGACATTGGGATAAAAGGCATTCATGTATAATGAATTAATTATTATTCGGCACTCAAGTTTTCATCTTTCTTCTAAATATTTTTTGTTTGAAATCTTTATGGGGGAAAAAAGCACGTGTTATCTTTTTGTTCTTTTGAGATGTTTTTGAGTTTGTAAAATGCTGTTTTCTAATTGGACAGAAAAGTAATTTAATTGTATGTACAGGATCTATATTTAAAGCAACTTTCAATTGTTGTTCTTCATTTCCATATTTGGAAATCGTCAAGACCTGGGTTTTTTTTTCAACTTGTACAAATTCTTGTGTCAACCAAGTAATATCGATAACCTACCACCATTTTAGATAACGTAAGTCAAACCTTTCTAGGTCTTGAGTGAAATAAATACAATCATGTGTTTTAGTGACAATGTAATTTATCTTTTTACTATACATTTGCTTACTTTTACTTACTGGCAGATTGTAGTCCATATCTAGTACATATTTCCCCGAAGCGACCAACACTGTTTTCTATCGCTGCACATAAGTAGTCGGTCGTGTCTCCCTGACAATTTTTCTTGTCCGATGCAATTCTCCAAGCATCTGCATTTTTTGGACAATCAGACACTTCCTGAAAGTCTTGTGCAGCCTCGAGAAAACAAAGTAATACAAAAAGGGTTGCAAAATGAAAAAGTAAAGACACCATTTCATCTGAAACGCTGGGTCAAAATTATATATTATGAAAGCAATTTAAACAACTTTCGGTTCCTATTCAGAAAACTGGTAAATCCAAGTTCGCACACAACGGAAGCCCAATAGTGCAAACAAAAAATAAATAAAGAAAAACGCAATTGTTGAATAAACGTCTGTTGTTATGGAGTACTGATACTTTGTCTTGTGATGTGAACTGTTTTATATAATCAACAGTTCATAGATTCATTAATTAATCTATAAGATTTAATTAATTAACATTTCAATTTGTTTATGTTACTTGCCAATATTATTTACTTTACTATGTTATTATTATGACAATTATATACTAACTGTATAAACTTTACTAACACCAGGAGAAGAACTTGTAAGTTGTAAGAACTTGATTCTGATCCATTTGTGTTAAACAATAAAATATGTTCAAATCAAATCAATGAAAAGGGGGAGTTTCTATCAAATACAGTAGTATGACATGAATGAGTTCGCAAAATGTCGTCGTGGTCACAGCTTCCGATCTCGCTTCGATTTTCTGTTATGTATTTCTGCGTCGATAATTTAACATTCGCGATCCAATTTTATCCAAAATAAATAATTTTAATTCCTTTTAATCGTATCTCATGATTTTTTGGGTTATTCCCCTTTGGTAAACAAATTTATCGTCTGCCTGGAAACATGCCTTCTCACGGAAAAGAAATGACACCCGATCAGAAAGAAATCATAATTAATTTATCTTCTGCGGGTAATTCAAGCTATAAACTCAGAATTTGACTGAAATTAATTGCCGAACAATACAGAAATTTTTGAAGAGGGTACATGTACGAAAGCGAGGGAATGCAGAAAACATGCCGAGAACTGGTGATGCTAGAAAAACAACTGCGAGGGATGACAGCTAGAGTGCTTCTTCGAATTGTGAAAGGGAATAATAGACAAACTCTGAAGGATCTTACGAGTAGATTAAATGAAAGAACACGATGCCAAGTATCTTCACGAACAGTACGTCGAAGATTGTTTGAGCATGGTTACAAATGTCACCCCATCTCCAAAACCATTACGATTTCTCGAGTTAACTGAGCGAAAAGGATTACATTTTGTAAAAGAACTACTGGTCATCAGTTATATTTAGTGACGAGACAAAAATTGTACTTGGAAACAACAGAAAAATTTATGTTTGGAGACGATCTGACGAGAGAATGCGTCCGAATTGCTTGGGTATAATGGATGACAGGGAGACAACATGCAAGGCATCAGTGATGTTTTGGGGTCGTATTACGTACTTTGGTGTTGGGACACTTGTACCAGTGGATGGTAATATGAATACAACTAAATATATTTCCGTTTTGGATGATAATTTACGGCCAGTTATTACGAGACATTTTGCCAACCGGCAGTGGATATTTCAAGACGATAATGCGCCTTGTCATGTTTCGAATCGAGCTCTTCAGTGGAAAGCAGAGAATTATAGTAACACCATTCAGTGGCCAGCACAAAGCCCTGACATTAATTTAATAGAAAACATATGGAAAGTTCTAAAATACAAGATTACTCAACGTTTAAATGAAATCAAAAACAGTAATGACCTAAAACGCATTGTGTCTGACATTTGGAGTAGCCTCCCGGTTCATTACATTAGAAGTCTCTATAACAGTCTGCCGAGGAGAATACGCACTGTGCTGCGATCCAGAGGACAGATTACCAAATACTGAGCCTTTAAAGTTAGAAAATTTACTTCCGTTGATTTATAAACACCTTTAAAGATTTGACATTTTTTTTTATTTACGTTTACAACGGCGGCCATTTTGCGAACTCATTCATGTCACACTACTGTAGTGCGATTAGTATTAGTACATTAGCCCATTAGCGTGTGTTCGAGGTGTGCTTAGTTTTATGATTAACTGTCACCTACAACCCCCGACCCCTGATTTTAGTGCTGGAGACCAAAAAAAACTTCTTTTATATCTTCAAAGACTCAGAGAACGTTCCACTGTTGTACATGTTTGCTCAGGAACAAAGGCAAATGTATAATATTTACCCACTGTCATTTAGATTTGAAAAATTCTGTGTTAATGAGATACAAGCAGTAAGTGCAACTTATATGCTTCAGGCTTGCAATATAAACTGATAAATACAAAAAAGATAATAAAACAAGGTCAACCGAAATCGTGTGTTATAACAAGTAAATCTAAAATCTTAAAACATCTTTACAATTAAAATATTTTCTCCCTTACTTTTAATTACAAATTTGAAAATCATGTTCATAAACTTATAATAGGGAGACAAAATTATTACGAATTTCGAGTTTTGCTGTATATACAATGTAATCTTATTTATTAACGCGAGAATGAAAATTTGGCGAGGGCGCAGTCTAGCGTAATCGCGCAAAAAATATTTTTCGCGCATAAAAAGCTTAAGTGTTTTTTATTGGTTTGTATTTGCTGACAAGGTTATTGTATTGACCACAGAACTTAATACAAAATGATGACTTTAAACGAGACTGATGATATTCTTGCTTCATCGACTTGTTTGCCAATAACTTACCTTGTTTAAGAAAATGCTCAAATATAGAACAAATAAAGATACATAGCGGATTCCAGTAAATGTTCAGCCTTTTTTTTTACTCCTCACTAAGATATTAACAGAAATGAAGGAAAACTTTAAGAGTATTGTGCAACAATTGATTCAAGAAGTGGTGTAAATCAGATGTGGATACTTACAAATTCTTGGACAATTTGAAATCACAAGATTTTACCAAAATCAACAGTTTAAAAACGTATTTACTTTTCAGCTTTGTACACAATTCCCCACGATAAATTAAAGTCCAGGCTTTTTAATATAATTGACAGCTGTTTTTGCAATAATAATGGAACTCGTTAATTAACTTACCTTGTCATTGGTCATTTGAAAAATTGACTTGTTAAAGTGCCTTTTTAATAAAAATGAAACTCGTTAATTAACTTAATACCTTGTCATTGGTCATTTGGAAAATTGATTTATTAAAAAACATTCTGATCGTACACACAAGTACTCTGAAGTTGACATCAAAAAGATGCAAAAGTTTCTGATTGTCATCTATACAGTTTTTGGAGACCAGGTCTTCCAACAATCTATTGGAATTCCAATTGCGCCTAGTTATTAGCACACCATTTTGTATTCATAAGAAGCAGAATTTGAATACAAAATCTTACACAATTAACAATGGTTATTTCCATTCTACGATATATCCCGGTGAGCTTGAGATAAAAATTACCGCAGAGACTGACGCATCTGTTTCATATTTGGATATTTTACTTGAATAAGGCGTTAATGATAATCTAACAACCAAGCTATATGATAAACGTGATGACTTTACCCTTAATTATGCAACAATATATCATCACCTATGTATGAAGTTTATATCTCAGTAGATTCGAAACGCTAGAGCGTCCTTTACGTAACTGTGTACAATATCTAAAACGAGATAAACTATTGGCAATCAAGTTGATGAAACAAGAATATCATCATGCAGTCACGTTTAAAGCCTTCGTTTCGTAAGTTCTTCGGTCGAAAAAATGACCTTTTCAGCAAATACAATGCACCATTGAGTCAAATGCTGTCTGACTTTTTTCATACTATTTATTAATCCATTTTTACACACTTAATTGACGACGGATTTTCCCGCTATTTTCCCGATCATGACATGAAGCTCATTCTTCTATGACACTCTACTGTTCCAGAGGTCCGTGTTTGCTCTGCTCTTCCACGTATTTTGTATTGTTTATTGGACTTTTGATCTAGAATACAGTCCGTTATCTCGATGTATTTCATTTTCATAAATAATAATTTTTGAATATCTTAAAATAAATAAAACAGTTTATGCTTTAATAAAGACGTTAAAAATAATGTTGAATTGATTTATTGGACTTTGTATTTAGATTGCATTAATTTTTGTTTGATCAATTTATAGTCACAGACAATTTGTTTGGTTAGTGTCATCTTACTGAGCAACAGTGAAAATAATTTGACCATTTTGCATTCAAAAAATTGATATTTAAGTTAATCACTTTATCCTTTTTCATATCTAATCAAAATATAATCATGGTAATAAAAAGTAGTTGAAATAATACTCACTTTGGAAAAAATCCTGCAAATTAATGGAAGTGAAGTATTGTGTGGCCTTTTTGCATTACATGGGATATTAAAAACCGTGCACTCTAACTCTCGATTCCTGCCTTCGTTTAACAACCGTTTCATTCAATATTGATGGCAATTTGGCCATAAAATCTATGTTTTATACAAAGAACAGTTCAATGATAATTGATTAATTATTTAATATCAGTGATAAATAGTGAATTATTCATAATTCCAGCTCTAGAAATAAGGGGGCGAGACAATATTTTCCACTGAAATCAGGCTTTATAGCATCACCATAGTTTGAAATTGTCTTGGCTATAAATAAATGTTTATGGAAATTTTTTCTCATGTTTTACACGTTTAAAATCAAACACGAATTATTTAGTTGTAAACAACTCGAATATTGCTGAAAAAACAAGTATTTTGTCGTTTTTTTTCTATATTTACATACCCCGCCCCTTGAAACACAAAAAAACTTTGGTATGAATTTGTGAAATATCAGTCCGTCTGAACTGTATAATGTTTGCTTCACTGGGGGATGTTTTAAAAATATTTTCCGTTTTTTTAACGTGCTTCATGATAAATATGCCGGCGTGAAGCGTTGTAGTTCATATACCTCATGAATCTTCAAAAAATAAATTCATTTCTTATATTTACATTATTTTTCTGATGCCTTGTCATAAATTAACGCTATCCAACTATATTTTAAAAGCAAAACAGTGTGCACTATATTTTTTGACGTCAAGTGCGGTATTATGACGTAACAAAGGAGATATTCATGCTTATTCGTTGGTACATATGTAATGTAGTTCATGAAATTTATTTTGTAAAGAATCATAGGGGAAATTTATTGGAAATGTAAATATTGTTTAAATAATTCAACATTTAAGCAAATTTTAAGGACAAGAAAACAGGAAAAACTTACCGTCAATACAGTATACAAATAAACACAGATACGCGTAAGTGCAATAAATGTAAACAAAGGTAATTAAGAAATGAATTCAATTTTTGAAGATTCATGAGGTTATGATCTACGATGCTTCATGCCGGTGTTACGTTGGATTTTGACCCGGGTTGAAAATTGATCCTGGGGTCATTTTTCAACGTTGAATACTGAGGCCAAAGGGGTTGAATTTAGACCCTAGTCCGTTGAAAACTGAGCCGGGTCCTGGAATTTTGATCATGAAACCAGGTCTAAATTCAACAGCATAAAACATATTTATGACTTGGTTTTCACAAATGTTATTTAATCCATAGGCGTTGGGAACGGGGGGGGGGGGGGTAGGGATGCTTAGCCCCCCTTTTCTTTGCAAAGACAGACATGATATAGCCATTGAACAAAGTGAAATTGGTTTAGCCCCCCCCCCCTTTCAACAAGCACGTTACAGTGTAGTCACAGAAAGAAAGTAGATGGCAGTGCTTGAAAAAAATATTGGATCTCATCCCCCCCCCCCCTTCCCGAAATAGGATTATCGGGTTTGGACTACTAGTTTGAACAATTGATTTATTTCCTTGTCAATTTTTTCATATATTTAATTATTTTTTTTTCTTTTTCAATCAGACCCCTGCACTTTCAATTTGCTTCCGACACCAATGTAACCAATACACACTTCATTCAGTAATTTAGTTTCAGCCATCGTTTTTGAAAGCGGGGGGGGCCTGAAAAAAGTTGACAAGCATAACAAACCTTGCCCAAAGTCGAAAATCCTATTTCGAGTGGGGAGGGGGGTGGTAAAGGTAAACTTTTTTCAATGCCACTTCTTTCAGCACCAAGTATTATACTACATTTTCCGTTTGCCCCCCCCCCCCCCCCTGTTGCTACCTGCCTGAGTTATATTCTTACATTATAATATTAACAAAATTCTTTTCAGTTCAAAAATGTTCAAACTCTAAGGTGGGATCAATATTCAACAGGTCACTTTTCAACTTGTTGATGTCATCAGGGATAAGAAAATAAATTATCAAGCTGTTAAAAAATGAAACCGGGTATGAATTCAAGGACTTTTGGTCTCAATTTTCAATGAAGAAAAGACTCTTTCGGATCAATATTCAACGTTGAAAAATGAACCCCGGGTGAATTTTCAACTAGGGTCAAAATTCAACGTTACACCGGCATATTTCATGAAGCGCGTTCAGGGGGGTAACAAAATAAATTAAAATTGGATTTCTTTAAAGATTTTTGCTAGAAGATCAGTATATATGAAAAGTAAATCGAGAAAATACTAGGCTTAGATTTATACAATTGAACAAAGGCCTATTTACACGGTATGATTTGTAAGATGTAACTCGCCACATCTTGCAAATCATACCGTGTAAATAAGACAAGAGGCCCATGGGCCTTATAGGTCACCTGAGTATCATGCAAAAACTTTCCATTTGATTCATGTTTTAAACTAGAGGCCATGAAATTCACAATTTTGTAAGAGGCACCCTTGCTTATCATAATTATACACTCAGCATGCTCATTACTTAAAACCCAGAGGTAGATCAGAGTAACAAAGAGAAAATGCATTTCCACTTTTAGTGAATTTCATGGCCCCTGGGTCAGGGTTTCTTCTGTTAGGGCGGGTCCATAGTTGAGCTCCCCATCCTACAGGAACCACTGACCCTGGGAACACATCTTCCAAAATTTTGGAATTTTCTGAACAATTTATTTCATCATGCTGTTGATTAATACCAAAGTGCAGACTTCAAAGCATTAATTATTTCAGATTATGTTACCCCCCCCCCACCCTCCCACCACCTCAGAATACCTCTGTCACAGGGGACAGGAAATTAACAATTTTTGGAAGAAAAAGGTTTTTTTCACAAATATATACTAAGATCATTGGCATAATACCAAATAACAAAGGAAAAGATTTTCAAAGAATTCAAGCATTTTCACTATATAAACATCAGAGCCCCCAACCCCCACCCCCTAACACAAGAATCTCTAACCCAGGGACCCTGAAATTCAAAAATCTCAAAGAGGCATCCTTCTTCCTCATAACTTTGTACATAGTTCATTGGGTTAAATGCTCAGGTGAAGAAAAGAAGAGTTTTAAAGATTTTTTTCATTTTCACTATATATTCAATAAAGCCCCGCCCTAGCACTAGAACCCCTGACCCTGGGGCCATGAAATTCACAAGTTTGGAAGAGACAGCCTTATTCAACATAGCGATGCACTTGGTTAGTTTATTTATTGCCCATGAAGAGAGAAGAAGAATTTCAAAGAATTTTTGTAGTTTTACTATATAATCTATATAGCCCCGCCCTACCACTAGAACCCCTGACCCTGGGGCCATTAAATTCACATTTTGAGAAGAGGCAGTCTTATTCAACATAACTATGCACTTGGATGGTTTATTTTAAATACCCAAAAACAGAAAAGAAGAATTTCAAAGAATTTATGCATTTTCACTATATAATCTATATAGCCTCGCCATAGCACTAGAACCCCTGACCCTGGGGCCATGAAATTCACAATTTTGGAAAAGGCGGTCATTTTCAACTTACCTTTGCACTTGGTTAGTTTATTTAATGCCCACAAACAGAAAAGAAGAATTTCAAAGAAATAATGCATTTTCAGTATATAACCTGTTTAGCCTCGCCCTAGCAGAAGAACCCCTGACCCTAGGGCCATGAATTTCACAATTTTGGTAGAGAACTCAATGCTGATTACAATCATACAGTATAACTAATTGATGTCCAGGAGTAAAGAAGAAGATTTTTAAAGATTGGACTAGTTTTAGTGGTTTTTGCCCCACCCCCAATGCCCCAGGGGGGCAGGGACCATGAAATTTATAATTTGTGTTTCCCTTAACCCATAGATGCTTTATGCCAAATTTGGTTGAAATTGGTTCAGTGGTTTCAGAGAAGAAGCTAAAAAGGTTCAAATGTTAACGCATACGATGCACGACGAACGTCGACGGACGAAAACAGATAGCAATAGGTCACATGAGTTTACTCAGGTGATCTAAAAATCAAAACCTAGATATAAAGTTACATGAAGCCATTATGCAATACAAACAAAACTCTTTTCTGTTTGGCAAGTCAGAGTTTTTCAACCAAAAACAAGCAAGAATATTGAAGTTTAAATCTTACAAAAAATGAGAATATTGCTCTTTGTGATTTTGGAAGAAACATGTTTACGGTGTACATGTATGCACCAAGGCAAAAATCCAGAAAATTCCACTTGCAGTGAGACCCTTTTAGAGTTACTAGTATTTTGTAAAAATATAGCGTCGTATCTAACTTGTTGTTAGTTACTTTGATCACACTAAAAACGAAAATTAAGAATGTTATTTCAAATTTCTTTACAACATAGATTTTTTTTCAAATATGATGGTATTTTGAATATATATCCTGGCGATTCATTCTCTTAAATTTCATCTTATGATAAATCACTTTTTCGCAAAGAAAAGTTTCCATACGTCATCAGAACATCTCTTTTTCAAAGTCGAACAGAATTGGGTATTTTCCAAGAGAGGATGATTTATGAGATTCGTATACAAATTGTGTTTCATTATTCTAGAAATAAGTTTTTCAAAATTCGTTTCATCCAATGTGATGGAAAAGTATGACTGGGAGTCGATGTTGGGTGGTCGAAAGAGTTCCTGTATCATCTCAAAGTGGCAATGATTTAAAAGAGCAGGTAAATATATAGGATCTCTTGCACAAACGTGGAACAGAGCAATGCTGAACAGTCCATGCTTTATTTTCATCGTCCTTCCATCAACAGACACATCAATGTAGCCATGATATGCCGGATATTTTTCCAGATGTCATCAGTTGTAAGTCCAAGCGGTTCTGCTGCAGCCCAGTCTGGTATCTCTTTATCAAAGGTATGAGTTTTTGTTAACAAGGTGTAAACAAGAATGTTGAAAAACTTTGGTTTTTTTCTGACGAAAAGTCCTGAAATAAAGAACACAACGTTTTCAGAGGGTTTAATGTAGCCCTTTTTTTCGCAAATATGTCATGATGGTTAAAATATAATAAAGTTAAAACTGGATCACCAATCAATCTCAAATTTTCTCTTAACACATCTTTCAACGATTCAAAGCCAACATTTCGGATTAATGGTACAATGCCCTTCATTCCTCTTGCTCTTTAAAAATAAGTATCTGTTCAGCATCAGTTAACTCGTTTTAATTTTATAACATATTGATTTTTTCGAATATGAGAGTATATTGAATATATACTGATGATTGCTTCTTTTAAATTTCATAATACGATAGATCACTTATTCGCAAAGAAACTTTTCCATACGTCTTTTGAACAACTTTTTTTCAAACTTGAACAGAATTTAGTATTTTGCAAGAAAGGATGATTTTTGAGCTTCGCATACAAATTGTCTTTTATTATTCTTGAAATAAGTCTTTGGAAATTGGTTTCGTCCAATGTGATGGGAAAGTCTGCCTGAGTTTCAGTGTTGGGTGGACGAAGAAGTTGTTCTATCATCTCAAAGTGGCAATGATTTAAAAGGGTGGGTAAATAGATAGGATCTCTTGCACAAACGTGGAACAAAGTGATACTGAACAGTTCATGTTTCATTTTCATTGTCCTTCCATCAACAGAAACATCAAGGTAACCATGGAGATGTCGGATATTTTCCCGGATGTCATCAGCTGTTAGACCAAACGGTTCTGCTGCTGCCCAGTCTGGTATCTCTTCATCAAAGGTATGAGTTTTAATAAACATGGTGAACACAAGAATATTGAATAAATCTGGTTTTACTGACAATATATTCTGAAACAAAGAACACAGCGTTTTCAAAGGGTTTAATGTTGCTTCCTTGTTGGCAAAAATGGCATGATGGTTACAATATAATAAAGTTAAACCCGGGTCACCGATTAATCCTGAATTCCCTTTTAACGCATTTTTCAGCGATTCAAACTCAACCCTCCGGAACCAGCATTTTAGATCAATGGTACAATGGCCATTCTTTCTTTGCTCTTTGAAAATAAGCATCTGTTCAGCATCGGTTAACTCGTTTAAGTCAACTACGGCTCGTTTGTTCTGTAGAATATTTAAAGATGTATTACTCTGCAACCCATCATAGACATGATCATGGATAGCCAGCAAGATTTTCAGTTCGCCACCTTGATCATTTTTTTCTGGATAATTCAAAACATCAATAATTTCTGAAGTGGCGCTAGAGGCACATTTATCATAAGTTCCAAAAAAGTTATCACAACATAACAGAACCTTCTCATTTTCTTTAATAACGACATCCGGGCTGTTCAACATCTCCTCCCTCCATTTTACAGCCCAGCCAAACTTTCTGTAAAGCTCATCGAAGTATTTCAGGAAACTAGTTTTCCCGCATCCTATTGCACCTTTACAAATCACTAAACCACTTTCATTGAGGATTTCCTTTACCAACGTTATTTGTTTTCTAGTGACAATCCCACTTCTAACTTCGCATGCAGGCTTTAGTTGAACACCTATCAATAAATACAATTATATTTTGATTGTCGTTTTTTTATATATTGAAAAGACAATATTTCAACAGCAATTGAACTCTACCGATATTGATATGAAAATAGCATATACAAATACTCAAGATAATTTTCGTTAAATAATAGGTTAATAACATGCACTTACTTGGCGATAGTTTTTCTATAAGCACTTGGCACTGGTCAACATCCTGCTCTTCATTAATTTGCATCTCAGGAATTCCATATCTTTTCTGCATTCTTCCATATAGAGCATCAAGGTTATCAAATACGGTCTTCCCATCGCAGTATCTATTCCACATTAAACGTACCCTCTCAATATCAGCTCCCAGTCCTAAGTCAGTATCATCTGGTTCGTAGTCCCACCCCCGTGTAGGCGGCTGTATGTGTTCACAAACATTACGAAGAAGATTGTAAACTACCAACATATCTATTTTTTCATAATCCTTCAAAGACTTTAGGCTTTGTAAGGGTTCTAGCAATACTTCGTTAAAATGTTCGTCTAGAGAACTTTTGAATAGAATGATTTTTTCTTTCAATTCCTCGATGCCTACATATTTTGTTAGGCAAATAACGAGATAGCGTTGAAGAAGTGTAAGTTTCTGTGAAATGGTTCCTCCAAAAACTAGTACACCATCTCCTATAAGAAAAACATTTTGAATTAGGACAGCAAAAACTAGGGGTTACTTGTAATTTCAGATTACTTGGTATTATCGGGTTTTTTGTCAAAGATTGATTGTAGAGCATAAAATATAAAAAAAAAAAATCAGGAAATAAAAAGGAAAAAATTGTCAGAATTACCTAAATTTACTATATATTGAACACTATAACATCGTAAAGCACGAAGCATTTGAGGATGATACGTAGATTTCGTAAAGGGAAGAAAACCTTAAAGCCAAGGTTAGATAAGTTCATCTAAAGAGAGCAAACAAACCATTTACATATGGTGACACTTCAACTGGGCACGTCGGTTTTTACCAAAGCTTTTATTCTTATAAGTGGAAAAACAGATTTTTTTATTCCATGATTTTCGTATACAGTTTTTTTTGTATATGTATTATGAAATTTCAATTAATATCAGGTACTATATAGTCTTTGTTACTGTAAAATTGAAATCTTTTTAAAATAAAAAAAAACTATAAAAAAAGGTAATTGTTTCAAATATTCAAATTCTATAGTGAAGGTCAGAAAGTACAGAGTGCCTTTATGCATTTTGTTAAAGGATTGTTTGTACTTGTTGGTCATTATAAATATTGTATTATAAGTCTAGTGTTGTTTCAGATTTTGTAAACTAGCTTAGGACTGTTTTCAATTCATTTTATTTTGTTCTATCTACCCTTAAAATATTCCATCCTATATTCTCCTCCTGAAGCGCTTCAAAAGGCTGAGTTGGTAAATCAGTAGGCGTTACAGATAAAGGTGAACTGTCGAACTTATGACTGCATTAAATAACATAGCTGCACAAAGTTATGCGTACTCGAATTAGACTGCGCCTCGTTAAGTTTGAAATTAGCAAAATTATTCCACTATACTATAACTTTACTTTCTTTCTCCGTTTACATATGAATATGCCAAGATAATCGTATTCTGTTAGATAAATCAAGTATACGGACATGCTAGCTGTATGTCCTTTGTTTAGATTTACTGTTTGATAATCTGACCTGTAGTTGTCTTTAATCCTGATAATGGCTCTTCATACGTATCTGTAATCACAATTCACGACTTATAAATATTGCAATTCATTAATAGCAAAACTATTCTGTTAGTAGGCTAATGAAAGTCAATTTATTATTAATGCTTTAAATTGTTATTTCCGTCTCGTAATGCTTTGAATATTAGAGATAATATGCACATGTAATACCTGACGGCAGGAAATCATTACGTGTATTACTTGACAGCAAACGTTCCTTTCCGATATCATCGCCATTTTCTGCTTGTTCTTCTTCATAAAAATATCAAAATCAAATTCATACGGATACATTTATTGATTTACTATTACATGGTAATGTGGGAGGAATTGGGATGTTATGAACATGGTGTTTCGCTTTACAGATAAAGTTGTGCTTATTTTGAAAAAAAAAATCATGCTTAACCCTGCTGGCTTAAATGCACAGCGGTTATGCATATGCTTCACGATGGGCAAGTGATATAAGCTTAAAAAAAATTAATTGGGCTTAGCAATTAGTTACTTAGCAAGGTATAGCAAAAAAGTGTTAAATTAATAAGCATCAAGGAAACTGTTATTAATCAATCGGTTTTATATAAATCCTCAAAAAGATCAAGATATTTAAACTTGTTTTCCATGATATAGATGAATGTGTATTTTCTTTTACCAATAGACTGGCAGCCCTGCTGAAAAGAATATCTTAAATAAGAACTTTTTCATCATTTATTGATAGAAATAAACAGATGTACAAAAAAGAAATATGCTTGATACCCAATGTTTCATTTAATTTACCTCCTGTTATGGCACTTTCTTCTCTATGAGCAGGTAATCGGTCAAATCGATCTAAAATTGAACTTCAATTACAAAACGCTTTGTTTAATTTTCAGGGGTTTTTTTTCATCAAAACTCTGCGCTTTTTAACACTACAATATTCCTAATATTTTAAATTAATGAAACTTATATTTTGAAAGTCATTGATTATTTATGCTTGAATTGTCATTTATTTCCATATTGTTATGGTTACAACATCATAAATCATAACATCATAAATTATATAAATACATGTAGTACCTGGCGGCAGAAAATCATTTCCTCTATTACTTGACAGCAAACGTTCCTTTCCTATGTCATCGTCATTTTTTGCTTGTTCTTCATCTTAAAAATATCAAATACGAAATTCTTACGGAAACATTTCCTTGTTTACTATAAAATGGTAATTTGTGGGGAATCGGAATGTAATGTGCATGGTGTTTCGTTTTACAGAAAACTGTTTGCTTATTTTAATAAAAATCCTTAACCCTGCTGGCTTAAATGCACTGTAATTATGCACGCGCTTCACAAGAAATAATTAGGCATAACAATAAAATGAAATACATGAAGATAACGAACAGTATTCAAGATCAACAGTCCATAAAACAAAATAAGAGCCGAGCAAACAGGGACCTTTAAAATGTCAGAGGTGGGATCACGTGCCATGGAGGAGTTGTAACCAAGAGAATTCCAATAGATCGTTGGAAGACCTGGTCTCCAAAAACTACATAGATATTGTAAATCAGAAACTCAGGCATCTTTTTCTTGTCAACATTAGAGTAGTTGTGTGTACAATCAGAATGTTTTTAACAAGATAATGACCAAATGACCAATGACAAGGTGAGTAAAAAAAATTTATGAGTTCCATTTTATTGGAAAAGCAGCTGTCAATGATATCAAAAGCCTGTACTTTAATTTATCGCGAGGAATAGTTGTATATAAAGTTGAAAAGTCCTAAGTTTTTAAGCTGTTGATTGAGTTTGGCAAAATCTTGTAATTTCAAAATGTCTAAAAGTTCCTTGGAGTTTTTAAGTATCCACATCTGATTTACACTACTTCTTGAATATATTGTTGCACAGTACTCTTGAAGTTTCTCTTTCACTTCTGTTAATATCTTAGTGAGGAGAGAAAGAGGCTTAGTTGAGCATTAACTGGAACCCGCTATGTAACTTTGTTTGTGAGGAATTTTAGCAAGGTACAGCATAAGTCTTTAATTGATTTGCATCAAGGAAACATTAAAGTTAAATTATTTTTTTTTTGTAATTAATATGAATCCTAAAAAAATCATGAGATTTCTAAATCTTGTTTTCCACGATATAGATTAATGTATTTTCATTTACCAATAGATTGTCAACATGTATTAAAAATACATATCTTAAATTAGAACTTTTACTACATTCATTGCTAGAAATGAACAAGAAAGATTTACTTGTATGTATGATACCTAATGTTAAATTACCTCTTGTTATGGAACTCTCTGTTCTCTGAGTATGTAATCGGCCAAATTGATCTATCAAATTGATTTGAATGTCATCACTATAACATCTTGATTACTTTTTTTTATTTTATCAAAATATATCAAACGTGTGTGCTTTAAACTTTAAAATGTTCTAAATATTTTAAGATTACTTATACCTGTATATTTTGCTGAATAAGTAACTATTTTTCATAAATAAAGTATTATTAAGGAACTAGTTTTTTCAAATAAAAGATTTTGCATATGATATATAAATAAATATATTAAAATACGGTAGTTGACTTTTTACCTGTAACACGGTTTCTTATGGCCTTCCTCAAGCCCCAGTTGTATTTCCTATCCAGAATACAAAGCACTACAAGGGAGCCAACTACGATGAGCAGTACCATTATAACGATTCCGGTAACCAGTCCACCGTCCCCATCTTGTGTTTCACCGGTACTGTCATGTGTTAGAAAAGAAGAAGTCATCTACACAGGCACCTGACGTTACTTATTTTTCTTTTAATAAAAAAATATACCCCCTTACCCAATAATAGGCGGGGGTTACATATTTTATTAAAAGAAAAATAATTAACGCCACGTCAGGTGCCTGTGGTCATCAAGAATTTTTTTAAAATCCAAAACCAACGATAGATTTGGCAAAGTGCACTGTCACTCCTGAATGGAGATGATATCGTAAATTATACGCCCTTGAAAAACCAAAGTAAGTATACTTACGCAGCAACGAACGTTATATTCCACAGCTGTGTTGTTGTTATTTCATAAACTTTTGTTCTTATGGTTGATTTAGTTCTATAAGTAAATATTGTCAAGAGCAATGATAGATTATTTATTAAAAGAGAAAAACATGTGCAGCACGTACAAGTAAAAAAAATCTACAAGCTTTCTCTCTCCATTTAAAGAGGAAAAATATAGGTATCAGTAATATTATTTTAATTATAGAAGGACATTGCACGCACTATATCACATGTTTACCCCTTCATCCATTTGAAATCTGAAATTTCGTAATTTTTTTTTTTTCAAAATGTTTACATTTTTAAACACGACAGATTGAAATAACCGCGAAGCGGTTTATAAAAAAGCGTAAACTGTCCAAAGTTATGTTATATTTGGATAATTTTAGTTGAAATGAGCATTATTCATTATAATTTGATTTCAGTGTAGAAAATGGGACAATTTTTCCTCTAGAAAAAGGCTTCAAATTCAGCAAATTTTTAAGTAACCTCAAGCGTAGTAATACTTTTTGACGGATTTCATTGAAACGAAGGCAGCTTATGTTATACGAAATGGATTAAATCTTGAACCAAATCACATGACGTGTTACACCTTAAATTATTTTAATTATAGCATAAACTATAAATATCATTTAAAAAAACAAAAACATTTTTACCGTTTTATTTAGTGGTGAAATTGTATTTTTCTACAGTATATTTTAATGTGGAATAGTATTTATGTACTGAAATATATGGGGGGGATTCGTTAGAAAGTCTATGCAGGAAAATACAGCCGCTGAGAAAGTGAAAGTAGAAAAAACACCTTAAGGCTTAGAAATACACACAGACCACACCTTGGAATTAAACCCAAAATCCAATCTTTATATAAAAGACTGTAGTTGAAATTCTTAAAAATTGTCTTTAAAAAATTAAAAATTTTTGGAAAAAAATATATATAAATTTATAAACAATCATTTACATTTGTAATTATTTTCTCTTTGATAATTCTTTGAAAGTTAAGCGAGTTGATTTCTTGATAATTACACCTGAATGTAACTTTTGCCAGATTAAAGGTTAAGTACATGTACCTGATATGCATGTTAATCTCGTGCAACTGTCTTTCTGTCTGGCGTTAGTGGGCGGGGACTAATAAAATTAACATGTATTTTAAATCTATAAGACAGCATATTTGATTTTATTTATATTATTATTTCATATTTAAATGTACATACTAGTATAAAGAATCTCTGTCTAGTATGTGTGTTTTGTACGCCAGGGGCATTAATGACACATGGCTATGCATAACTCTTTACGGGTATCGCCCGTTATGCAAATCCTACGTTGCCAACTAACATTGATACCCTGGTATACATAACAAACTAGGCAATGAATCCTTAATTGAGCTACCTTGCATTTACCTTTCTTTTCCATAAAAATCTCCAAAACAAATTGGCCCTACAATAGTGAAAAGACGTTAAGTATATTTTAATTAACTAGTAAAATCTATTATAATTATAGAAATAATTTTTTACGTCATATCAGTGAAGAGTTTACATTTTGGAAGCTGTAATACTCACAATTATAAAGTTCTCCTGGATTGTAGGGATTGTCTGGACATCCCGCTGGTGCCTCACACGGAACAGAGTCCAAGTTATGCGTCTGTTCATTGAGAACTGCACACGTCCCTATATAATACAAGGGTGAGGGACACTTTATCATTAAGGCAGCACGAGAGAGAGAAGGAGGGGCCATTATATAGAAATAATAATTGGATAACATTTGCCTCTATTAACAAACAAAATTATACAATTAAAATGTTAAATAGAAATTTGGAAAACAGAAATGCAACATGGGAATTAAATAATTCGGTAGTTAGTCAAACTTGTGAAATTTAAATATTTAAAAAGTGCAAGAGAAACTTTTGAGTTTCACGCAAAGAGATGTTGAAAATACAAATAAAAGAAAAAAAAAACGTATTTTTAAGAAACTAAGATTTTCCAAGTGATTGTAAGAATGCAAAGCTAAAGTATAGAAGAGCAAAAAAAGATGCTTAAAAAATGGTCACAAAGAAATTTGTAAATTACCTTGAAAAAAAGTGTAAACACAAATAAAAAATTACATAGAATCTTGGAAAATCCACTGTAAGGCTGGCATTCTAAATCTTTTTAATTTTTATACAAGAAATGTGGTTTTATAATTTGAAATATGCATGCATTAACAGATGAAGATCTTTAAGGGCTCTGATATATAGAATTTAAGAATGTAATACCGTTAATAATTAATAATGTTATCTAAATATATTGTTATAATCAAAACTATTGATTACGGTATCTTCCCAACGTAATGACTGGTTGGTTAATATTCACTATTTTAATACCAAAGATGACTAAATAGTAGACACACTTTAGATTGCCAGATCTAATTAGACTAGCAGTAATAAAAAAAACAGCCGATTAAAAAAGTTCATTCACTTAGTCCAGTTCAGCAGATCATTTTCGTTTTCCATTGTTTTCTTTTACTATTAGTTTTAAGCGAGCCAATAACAGTTCACATACGTTTATTTATGTCAACGTTGGTATTCCATATACAACAAAAATAGACATCAAATTTAAATTACACACTCGCTTTAGGGTGTTCTGACACATAGGTATTCTAACAAATGTCATTAAATAGATCTTCCTGAAACGAAACAAATAAATCTCATTGAATTAAAATAATCAACAACATTATGCAAATTAAATAATAACAATACATAAATACCTGATGGGGATAAACCATATTTGGTGCAAATTTCGCCGTACTGGCCAGGGGAATTTTCTATCGCTGCACACAGATAGTCGGGCGTTGGCTCTTGACAATTTTTCCGTGTGGCCTCCGTCTGCCATTCTGAGGATCCAAGAGGACATGCCGACACAAAAACGTAATCCTGAGCAGCTTGTGTGACCGGAATGAGGAACAGAAAGATAACCATTGTCCAAATCATGCAAATAGCTGACATATTTCATCTCGCAGTTGAGGTCACATACATGTACAGTGTATCCCAGGTAATTCGATACAGTGCAAAACCGCACGACACTTTAGCATTTTTATTCGACACAGTACACGACGCATGGCACTAGTACTTTAACATTTTCTTTTCTAAAAATAAACTGTCGGGAAAAAAACTTATATACATGTACTTACGATAAGATTTTAATAAAAACATTACCTCTAGCGTTCACTACATCAGTTAAATAGTAAATACATGTAAAATAAATCCAATTGATATATGTGTTGCGTTTCAAACTTTATTCTCTAAATTATAGATAGTCGAAACAGAACTATTCTATGCTATTCTGTTCTACTTAAAAAGGATTTGTTATTTGAGATACATGCATATGTATGTATGGGGTCTCAACCGAGTTCGGCCAACGCGACTTCACGTACATCAGAGGTTGTTTTTCACGTGACATGTTTAAAATTAGAAAAAATATGTACGGATACAAAGATCGCAAAAGTTCAACGATATACGGATAATTTTTCACTATGAAATTGATTGTGTTTTCTTTAAGACAAATTTCTTAACCCGAAAAGTGCTGGGAGCAACTTCTCCATGCCCAGGAAATATATAAAATTTAGCCGACTTTTGATAAACTATGTGCATTTACACTATACGCATTGAAGAAATGTAAAACTACGGAAAAACTCAACAGCGCACAACTTGCTCCCAGCACTTTTCAAAATAGTAGGGGCAATAGCTAAATGTCTATAAAATATTATAATTTATAATCAAGCGGATATCGTTGAACTTTTGAGATTTTGGAGGGGTTGTACATGTGATTGTAGTACGTTTCTGTATAAAAGTGCATGACTGCGGCTTAGTAGAGAAACACCGACATCTTACGAACGAACGTAACTCGCTCTAACTTCCCGTATCTCGATAGTTTTCTCGGGACCAGTGATTGCACCCATATATTGTTCAAAATCGGAAGAAATAAGTATATGTGTAAAATAGAACGGATAGTGGTTTAACCACTTTGTAATTGAAAATCGCTCATGTCAAATTTATTGTAATCACTTACAATGTTTTAAAAAAGCGAACAAATAGAAGAAAATACACCATAAATGAATTTCTTTACGTTTTTGAGTTTCGTATTACGGAAATGTCCGATCTATTCATAGTAATTTTTGCATGCACGAGTGATTTGGCGCTTACTATAAATAGTGTTCCAGGCGTGTTTTTGGTCATTGCGAAGTTCGTTACAAGATTTCAAGGAGATACATTATAGTGTCCAGGATAAGAATATGTGCGATTCGGAGAAAAATGATTCACAGAACAATGTCCATAATCCGATAACTTTAGAACCAAGGAATTCCGAGGATAGAGATTTTGACGCGACAGACGCAGTTAGACTTTTCAACCGGCGTATTGAAACCGCATTAGAGAAACAAAGCGTCGCCATTGTATCAGAAATACAAGAAAAATTTCAGTATAAAAGTGCTGATTCCTGTGATTTACAGAGCGAAGGTAACAAAATACAATTCAAATTCAATGAAGAAAGGCTCCGAGCTCTAGATTTGATTGAGAAAAAGTTGTCTATAAATGACATTGGTGAAATATTTGTAATCATTAACAAAGAAAAAGAAGCTTTACACCAGAGAAATAAAAATTTGCGCATAGCCGATAAACATGGCTGGGACACTGTTAAAGAGTATACTGACTCTGATTTGGCTGATAATGCTGAGGACGCATCTAAACTCCGTGCCGCTATTTCAAGAGCAGCCGCAAAGAAGAGAAGATACATTCCTTACAGTAAGGAGTCTCAGTCGACCAAGCCCGGGATTTTCGACGGCCTCACCCCTAGACAGCTTTTTCGCGGGAGTGCGGGATTTCAGCAGTACACAGGGTACAACCAAAAGTTTAACAACAGGGCCAATCCTTCATACTTCAGACCCAACTACCAAGTGCCGGGAAACAACGTCATTTGCCTACTGCCAACTCCCCGGGCATTTCGCAAAATTCTGCCCCTACACAGACCTACAGCAAAGGGCACGGCCAATCAGAGTTCCCGAGGCCACAACAACCTCAGATTCCACAGAACCCAGAAAACAGTAAAGTTGAGTATTGTGCTGAATTTTGCTTGCTCGATGTTAAGTCAGATTTCAAGAATACAATTTCTGTTAAAGATCGTTTAAAAAATTCGCAACATTTTTGGGAAAATGTACTGAAATCTTCTGATTATATTCTAAATGTTGTAAAATACGGTTATAGATTAGAGTTTGAAAGTTCTCCTCAAACAATTTTTCTTAAAAATAATAAATCTGCTTTAGATTATTCAGATTTTGTAGAAACATCTATTCTTGATCTCTTGAAGAAAGATCTGATTTTGGAATGCTTTCAAGCTCCTTTTTGTGTGAATCCATTAACAGTTTCGGTGTCTGCGAACAAAAAGCAAAGATTGATACTGGATCTAAGACATGTTAATTCTTTCCTTGAGAAAAGAAAGGTTAAATTTGAAGGGACAAAAGAAGGTCTAAATTTTGCGAAAAAAGGGAATTATATGATAAAATTTGATTTGACCAGTGGGTACCATCATATTAATATTCACCCGGATCATTATCAATATCTAGGATTTTCTTGGAAAATTAACGGAATTGTTAGATATTTTGTCTTTACAGTATTACCTTTTGGTTTGAGTTCTGCGGGATACATTTTCACAAAAACATTAAGACCTTTAGTAGCACATTGGAGAGCTTGTTCTTTTCCTATAATTATGTACTTAGACGATGGTTGGCTATGCGACACAAAAGAAAATTGTATGTTTATGTCAAACATCATTCAGGCGGATCTATCGCGCGCAGGTTTTCTTGTTAATCAAGATAAAAGTGTATGGAAACCTTCTCAGAAATTAGATTGGCTGGGTTTTGAGTGGGATATGTGTCAAGGTGTTATTAGTATTCCACTTAACAAATTAGAAAACCTGCGTGCGAAGATTTTAAACATAAAAACAAAAAAGCATGTTTCAGTCAGGGATCTAGCGTCTGTTGTCGGCTCGATAATTTCTTTCAAGTTTGCTTTAGGTCCAATATGTCAAATGTTTACAAGGCATCTTTCCATTGTTATTGCTCAAAAAGCTTTTTGAGACCAAATTTTGGAAATACCTAAGCCGGCAGCCGACGAGTTAGAATTTTGGCTTGAAAATCTTTTGTACGTGTCTAATAGAGTTATCTCTCCTTGGTTTCGAAGTCCGGACAGAATAGTGTTTACTGATGCGAGCGATTTCGTCGGAGCGGGCGTAATGCTTGATTCAAACAATGAGTATTTTCACGCAATCGGGACGATTTTGAAAAAACGCAAAGTTCTATATACAGAGAATTAAAAACAGTTTTTCTTTTCATCAAGACTTTTAGTCATGTTCTGCGCAACAAATTTGTGAAGTTATATTCAGATAATCAAAATGTAATTAAAATTGCACAAACAGGTAGCATGAAAGATGAATTGCAAAAATTAGCTTTTTCTATTTATGCCATGTGTCTTTTGAATAACATAGAATTATCTGTAGCGTGGATTCCCAGAGAACACAACGAAGAAGCTGATTTTTGTAGCAAGTTTTTAGATTTTGACGGGTGTAAATCAGAGTATTTTTAAATATTTTGATCACATTTGGGGACCATTCACTTGCGATACTTTTGCTAGCTCTTTTAATTTCAAAGTCAAAAAATTTTATTCCCAGTTTTGGACGCCAGGCACTAGTGGGGTTGATGCTTTTGCATTCGACTGGTCTCAGGATTTAAGTTGGTTAGTACCTCCGATACATTTGATAAGCAAATCCATTAACCATATCATACATTGCGGTGCTAAGGGTGTTTTAGTAGTGCCTAAATGGAAATCTTCTGTTTTTTGGCCATCTATTGTTGATATTTCAGGAAAATTTAGATGGTTTATTAAGAAATATGTTGAGTATGAAAAACCTGCAAATTTTTTTCAGCGCAGGTTCTGACAGAAATAGTATATTTGCTGCAGAAAGGTTTAATAGTAATGTATTTGTGCTAAAAATAGATGCAACGTCGCATTAGTACTTAGGATTTTGCATGTGCATATGAACATTAAAAAAAAAAAAAAAAAAAAAAAAAAGAGAGATGACTGTTTTCTCATAATAATAATATGATGGATTTAGAACAGAACTTTTACGTGTGGAGGACTGTACTCCCAAAAGAGATGACTGTTTTCTCTTATAATACACTTAGAATTATGTATGGTGGAATATATTCGTATAAAAGAGATGACTGTTTTCTCTTAATATACTTAGAATTATGTATGGTGGACCGTATTTGTATAAAAGAGATGACTGTTTTCTCTTTATATGTAGATTTTGATTAATCAATAGAGGAGGACTGTACTCCGATTTATGTTGGATTGTGCGTTTATTTCTTGTTAGTTTTTGAATCTTATTTTCTTTAAATTGTATCTAATCATTTATTATTCTGATATATTGACAGATACTGCAGAACTGTCATGGCCATTGGTGTGATTTTTGAAGTTTAAACAACATCCTCAACTGGGTGCTCTAGTAGATTTGTTGCCTCAGGTCGTGAAGTGTGCGAAATCGGACTCGACAAATCAAAAATACGATTCTTACTTCAGATGATTTGAGAGTTGGTGTTCACAACATAATTTTCAACATCTTCCAGCTTCTGTGTCCACTGTTTCCTTGTTTCTCGGTAGCGTAATCCAGCAAAGAGTGTCGTCTTCAGTTTTAGATGCTTATTATTACAGCATTAAGAGAGATTCATTCTCAAGCATCATGTGTGAATCCGTGTGATGATCATTTTTTACAGCTCATTCTTGAAGGCGGAAAAAGAATTCTTTCAAAACCAGTGAATAAGAAAGAACCAATTACTACGGAAATTCTAATAAAACTCAAGGATGAATACTTTAAGGAACCGGACAACGCTTTGAAGTTACGAACATTCCTCATGTGCCTTTTGGGTTTTTCTGGATTTCTACGTTATAGTGAATTGTCAAACATTCGCTTGTGTGACATAAAATGGAAAGAAGCCTACATAGAAATAAAGATTCCAAAAAGTAAAACTGATGTGTACAGAAGAGGGAACGTGATTGTCATTGCAAAAACTGGGAATGATTTGTGTCCGATTTCTTGGTTAAACAAATATATTGCATTATTACAGCTAAGCGCTACTTCAAGTGATTATTTGTTTACAAGAAATCTTTAGGGGTTTACAAGTCTTGTAATACGTCAAAACCTTTGTCTTACACTAGAGCAAGAGAAATTTTGTTATCTGCATTAAGCAGTATTGGCCTTGACAGTTCTAAGTATTCATTGCATAGTTTGCGGAGCGGGGGTGCTACCGCTGCTTCTAACAATAATGTCCCAGATAGACTTCTGAAAGCTCATGGTCGTTGGTCTTCTGATAAAGCGAAGGATGGGTATATTGAGGACAATATTCAGAAAAAGCTTTATGTGTCTATGAATCTGGGTTTGTAGTCAACATTCCTAAATCACCTTTGTTTGTTTGCGATCTTGTAACGAACGCACCTAACCTAAACTATTTGTTGTTGTTTTTCAAACTAGTCAAGAAAAGATTTATTTTCGGAGGAGTTTACGAGGGAGAAAATAAATGAATTTCTTTACGTTTTTGAGTTTCGTATTGCGGAAATGTCCGATCTATTCATCAGTAATTTTTGCATGCACGAGTGATTTGGCGCTTACTATAAATAGTGTTCCAGGCGTGTTTTTGGTCATTGCGAAGTTCGTTACAAGATTTCAAGGAGATACATTTCCCTTCCCATCCCCGCCCTAAGAACTATGCAATGCATTGTATTTAATCATTATATACATGTACAATTATGTTTTTGTCGATGTTTGTGTCAATTAATATAAATTGTGTTATATATTAAGTCATTAAAAGTTGATTGTTGATTATAAATTCTTGTAACGAACGCACCTAACCTAAACTATTTGTTGTTGTTTTTCAAACTAGTCAAGAAAAGATTTATTTTCGGAGGAGTTTACGAGGGAGAAAATAATACTTTAGACAGATTATGAAACACGTTTGTCATGCGTCAGTGATTTAATGTTTACAAACTACTCGTAGTGTGCGCCTTATTCATATGGGGAAAGCTTAAAAAATAAATCCGTGCAATCAAGTGAATAGGTAGTGCGCTTTATAAAGTGTCTTGTATTGAGATCTAGATTGAGAGAGAGAGAGAGATTCTTTTTTAAATTTATTAAAATATCACCCCCAAAGAAATAAACGAGCATTCATGGTAGACAGTATCTTCTTAGATGATGTATTAAATGGCGAACTTAATTAAATTATCTTGGGCTGCTTTTATTTTATATATACGGAAGCCCGTTGGTGCCACGTACGAAAAATATTTTATCTGGCGGTCGCCACTTATATATCTGGCGGCCGCCACTTATTATTTGGCGGCCGCCAGATATATAAGTAGCGGCCGCCACTTAACATATGGCGGCCGCCAAAAAATTTATATGGCGGCCGCCATTTATTATTTGGCGTCCGCCACTTATATATTTGGCGGCCGCCACTTATATATCTGGCGACCGCCAGATATATAAGTGGCGGCCGCCACATAATTTATATGGCGGTCGCTACATAATACATGGCGGCCGCCACATATTTATCTGGCGACCGCTACATATTTATCTGGCGGCCGCCACATATTTTTCTGGCGGCCGCTACATAATATTTGGCGGCCGCCACATAGTTTATCTGGCGTCCTCCAGATAACATCTGCCTTTCTGATGCGCGTGCATGTTTTAACGTCGTGTGATTTCAGAGGTTGATACAGTTTGAAAATTAGCGACATCAGTCAACCAAACTTGTAAGAGATTTATTAGGACCCGACACGCCAAACCACACTTCTAGTACATTGTAGATATGTTTTTGCATAGATTAATATTTTATTTGAATTATACAAGTAGTTGTAGAGTGTTTCGGCTATTAAGAGGCCTCATCAGGGGTCACGAACATAAATCATGGTGTTTGTTTTAGGTGAGACCGGATTATCTCATCACCTATATTCTTGTGTTTGCTGTAAGATATGATTGACTGAGAATTAAATAAAGTTTTGCATTCTGGATTTCTAAGAATGGTGTTCCAATATTTAAGAATTCGTTTTTTATCATTAACTTTTTTATCAAAAAGCAGCGGCTGTGTCAACATCCATCTTCTTAACCCAAAAAAGATACAATAACACTCACCTTTTGCAAAAAAAATTTATGTGGCGGCCGCCAGATATTAAGTGGCGACCGCGCCAAATAATAAGTGGCGGCCGCCAAATAATAAGTGGTGGCCGCCAGATAAAATATTTTTCGTACGTGGCACCAACGGGCTTCCGTATATATATGTAACAGGCATGAAGCATGCAATTTCAGTTGGGGGGGGGGGGGGGGAACAACCAAACTTTTTTAGTTTAAGGACACTACTCAACAATTCCTTGGGAAGCCAAAATGAAAGATTTTTTTTATTGAGGGGGCACAAGTATACAGTAGAAAAGTTTTCTATATTACATTGTTTATTTATCGACTTCATTGGGGGGGGGGGCAGTTTTCCCCTCCCCTCAACCCCGTTCTTCATGTATATACGAACGTGTGTATAATTATGATGTGTATCTTTTTATATATGTGGATTATAAAAAAGGCTGAAAATATGCATTTATGTAGGGTGGTGCATTTTTCTTAGTAAAGTTCTTTTCTTTGTCTTAAAGTTATGCTCCAGTATGTAATTGTTTGTTAACCACGTATTAATCGTCAAAATATAAAACTGGAATATACAGTACAGGCAACGCGGATCCCGTATTTCCCGCGCCCCGCCGCGGTATAATCACAACGCGGTATTTGGCCAGGTGAGACAGGTAAACCGCGTTCCCTCCGCGGGAATTCATCACTTACCTGTCCCCGCCGCGGTTAAATCATCGATCAATTACTGACAATTAGTATCGTAAACAAACGGGAGTTATCTCCCCGAATTGTAATTTGCGAATTTTCCCTGTAACCAAAAAAGAATGACACAGTGTGTTTTTTAATAAATTTTGCTATGAATAGAATTTAAACTAAGAAAAAATTGGTTTATTTTTGTTTCTAAAATTACATATCAATCTTTGAAATTGAATAGAAAATTTTATTAAATGGTTACGTCCTTGCAATTGGTTAATTATTTTGTGTTATTAAGAGTCTATCAAGAAACAAAATTAAATTCTAGAAATTTTAATTAGTTTTTTTTTTTTTTTTTTTTTTTTTTTTTTTTTTTTTTTTTAATCTTCATATTATATGCAAACTGTAATAAATGTTAACTCAGACTGTTTAAGTTTCGATAAACGATTTTAAGCATTCATTTGAAAAAAATGTACATCTTTGAAAAAATGTACATCTTCATGTTGTTTATATCCCCCCCCCAAATTTAGAACCCTTAATTTAATTAATTTCGATTTATTGTATATAAAATGTACAGGCTTTTTCTTAAAGTGTCAAATTACCGGAAAACATTCGATGACGAGCGTTTGAAGTAACATGTAGTGGGCACGTGAACTTAAATTCTCTTTATCCAAGATGATCAAGAAAAAAATTCTTTTCTTCTTTATTTCTCATCGTTTATGTTCTGTTCCCAAATTAAGAAAACTTTTCTTTAATTTATTTCCCTCTTTTATATAAATGTGCAGGCATTTTTCTCAATCTGTCAAATAACCTGAAAGCATTCGATGGCGAGAGTTAACTTTGAGCACATGAACTTTATACAAGAGATCAAGAAAAAATATCGCTTTTCACCTTCATATTAACATGTATTACTTTTTTAAACAATGTCTTTCTTTTTAATTTTAACATTTCTCGATTTTCACGTTCAATAGATAAGATAGGATGTGCAGGTGCAGTGCCAGAGCAGGAAACGACATGTCCTGGGGGTTTCACACCTGTGTTAGAGTACCTTGGGTAACGCTCGCTGGATGTGCACATCGTTGTCTAGCCATTCAACAACACATTTGATTCATTGTTTCATTATTATTTCATCGATATCATTTTCAGATGCGATATTAGTCTTGAAATTTGTGTCAAATTATTGTTGCTTTTTTTAAACGGAGTGTATTTAATACAAGAATAAAAGTAAAAAAAAAAAAAAAAACTTTTAAAACAAATTAATAAAGTATTTGATATTAATTAAATCAAATAATGATCCATTACTATGTTATATACGTGTCTGTTTATATCTGTACCAGTTAGTAGATTGAAAGAGAGAGAGGGGGGGAGAGAGAGAGAAAAGAAAAATATAACAATATTAAGGCACGTGCATGATCGTTTTTCCTCCTTTTTGATCGACAGTAAATTAGTTTCTTAAGTCTAGCGAATAAAACTACTGCTGATTTATCAGTTTATTGACCATTTGTGGATTTTGTCTAAGTTTAATTGTTATTTACCGAGAGACTTGATTATGATCCACTCTCTTCTTTCGTTTAACATATACATGACATGTAATTTGAATTACTTCCCTTTTTGTCGCCAGATTACAACGACAGATTTTTGAGGTAAAATAAAATGTATTTTTGTTATATAACATTTGATTAAGAAAAACACAGTATATTAAAATTGTCGAATTATTGAAATTCATGAGCTACACATGAAAAAAACGGTTTCGTTTTACAATGTCGTAGGAGAACTATGGAACGCCATCACTGCCTTATAGCATACAACTATGCATTTATTATGTCAATTTATCATTACGTGATGTGAACATATCTTTACGTTATGTCCATTTTTTATGAGATGATGTAAATATATCTTAACATGATGTCAATGCTGCATTACATGAAGTAAATACATCCTTTCATTATGTCAGCACTTCATAACTTGAAGTAAAAAATTCATTATATGAAGTGATAATGTGTTTACATTGTGTTAAAACTTTCTTGCATGAAATGAATTTTTCTTTACATCATTTCATTTCTTTAAAATGTGAGGTCAAAACTGCATTACGTCAAGTAAATTGTGTTTTATAATTAAACTTATCATTACACGAAGTCAAAAGCCCATTCCTTTTTGAGAATATATATTTCTATTATATCAAAGCATTATTACGTGATATGGATTTATCTTAAGTTTATTTTACGGCGAGGGCATCATGATATGAGGTGAACACATCTTACCTTTATGTCAGTGCTTTATTATGTGGTGTAAAAAGTGTGTAACATAATGTGAACATATCTTTATATTATATCAATACTATATTACATTATGTCAAAACTCCATTCCGTGATGTGGATATATAATTACGTTATGTCAACTCTTTCTTATGTGATTTAAAAATATCTTTATATTGTTTTAACTCTTTATCGTGTTGATTCCAAAAGTTCATTACCTGATGCTAAAAAACATTTACATTATCTAAAAGCTGTATATCTAGTATATAATGAATGTTGACGACCGTGATTTAATGAGTAAGAATGGGGGGGGGGGGGGGGGGTCCTGATTGATTAGGACAAATTACAGGCACACAATATCAACCCCCCTCTTTTCCCAGACATAACTTTACTATAGAAAATGTAATGTTCATTGAAACTGTACAGCCCCCACCCCCACTTTTTGTTGAAGTATAATCCACTAAGGGTATTGTAATATATCTGGAAAAAAATAAGACTGATCGAAGTTGGACCCCTCTCCCCGAAATAGCATTTTCGGGCTTGGACTTTTTTTTTCTTGGCTTGTCAATTTTTTTCGGGTAAATGATTTTTTTTTCTGGCTGACCTCCTCTTTCAAAAAAAAGATGCTACGTCACTGGAGTTAGTAATTTTTTTAAATCATTCCAGGGCCAGAATTCTATTACAAAAATCTACCAGTCGCTCATCTAAATCAATTGAATATGCCTTAGTAAGCATGCATGGGCACATATCAGTGGCAGATATGGGAATCTTGAAACAAGGGGGACGGTATATGGTTGGAGACCAAGGGCGGAAAGCGGAGAAGCTCTCAGGCTTAATAGTTTTATAGAAAAAAGTTTTCAACTTAATTCAGCTAAGCTTATTGTGAAACTAATGCTATGTCCTTCAAAGTTTAAGACTTTTATTTAAGAAAAAAAGAATCAAAATAAAAAGAAAAAAATGATTGCTGCACGACTCATAATATTTGATTTATTTAATTATGAGATTAAAGTAAACACCACTGAATTTCGACGTGACTTTAATTCACAGTCGCAGTGTTAAGGCTTTGCACGTCAGTCATTTGTCGCTTAAAGTTTTCATTTCAAGATGTCATTCCCAAATCACTGAGAATCTCTTCTACGACAGTTTTTCTCCCGCCATTTTTAGTGCTTGCGGAACGCAGAAAATACGTTATGCTCATATAAAGGCCGAGGATACCCGTGTTCGCATAACGTAATAGTGAATCGACATAATGTAGAAGAGTGCGCACAGTATGGCATGAGCTTTTCACATCAGTTAATAAAAACTAAGATCTTATGAAAAGTAAACATAACGAAATGCAAGTTGACGAAATATAATTGTAGTATGTGTAAATGTCATAAAGAGTTGACATAATGTAAAGGAAAGTTAACACGATGCAATAATAGTGTGGGTTGATGTCATAAAGAGTTGACATAATGTAATGGAAGGTTGACTCAATGCAATAGTAGAGTGGGTTAATGTCATAAAGAGTTGACATAATGTAATGGAAGGTTGACACAATGCAACAGTAGTGTGGGTTAATGTTATAAAGAGTTGACATAATGTAATGGAAGGTTGACACAATGCAATAGTAGTGTTCTGCTATAAGGCAGTGACGGCGTTCCATAGAAAACGCATACAGGTAATACACTCAGGTAACATCCTGTGTATACAAGATACAAGATACACAAGACAGCGTCGTTCCCTCGGGGCTTTTCAGCCGCTTCGAGTAAGCTCCACTCCACACCAAACTTACCTGAGGAAAACCGAACGGTTACACAGACACCTGAAAACTTGAAGCATGGCAACTTGCTTATTAAAATAAGTTAATTTCTGTGTTGTGTGTTCAAATATTTTAAGGGCCCATATTTGTGTTTGTGTTTTATTTGAACCGGGGAAATCTGATATTTGTTCTTATTATACTTTCATGTTAAATACTAAAATCTGATTGGTTTAGACGCAGTTAACAATCCGTTCGATTACCCTTAGCAACACACGTGACAACGGGTAACACAACGGCAATGCCACATGCGTGGAAATTATGCGCGTACGGTTCACCGTAGAATTCTCAAAACGTCAGTTGCGCGTTTGAAAGAACCGGAATTAACTTGACGTCAATAAAAGCTTGCGTCCGATAAAGCTTACTTGAAAACAACAAACGACAGACGATACATGCTTGCGAGTGTAGGAAACATGGCTTGCGAGCCAGAAATAACGAAGCTTT